>NC_056731.1:482805897-483068397 GCF_019279795.1 Protopterus annectens
CAACTTGTGTCCAGATGTCTACAGGACTGGACATCGTGTAGTGATACCAAGTCTGATGTTTGCACAGGATACTTATCCCATGAGGGATATCCAAAAATTGAACAAGCAAATAACCTTCGATTTTTTTGGACTTACGAAAATGTGATAGGGTTTTACATGCAAGGGATACATAGTTTGCAATCCTGACACTGCCTACTAGATATGAGTAGTGATCACTATGTGCAGATATGGCTGCGCCAAGCTAGTAGCCCGAGTATGGCTGGATTTGGTGGACGTTCAGGAATGGGGGGGGGGGGTTGTGTGCTCTAGAGGGGATGATGGGTCTTCAATTATGCATCTAGGTGTGTTGTAGTTGGATGGCTCAGTTCTGTCCAGACCATTATGTGGGTATGTGCCAGTGACGTTTCTGTACATGTGTATCGCACATTTTAATATTCATATGTTTGTGTAATTGTGTTCTACAGTATGGCCTGTCAGGTTGTATTGCGGATGTGTATGTTTGTTCTTTGTGTTTCTTTCTGATTCATCCACTGCTCCCTCATATACCTCCAGTTCACCTATTGTGCATCCAACACAGTCTTGCCTTTGCGGATTATTACATTACCCATCCCCCCACACCCATATTCCACACACTCCATCCATCCCTTCTTTGGTTGATGGCCCATGGCACAGTCAAGGGAACACATTGCATACACTACATATCTCTGGTACCTGCATGGTTGTGAGGACTACCCTAGCATTTTTCACCTTCCACATGCTGTACATCACGCACATAGGTACACGCAAATACTTATCTTTCATGACATGGTAGGTACACCCGGGTAATACCCGTTCATCTTTGACACATCCTGACAAGAACGGCTTGGACCACAAATGGGCAGATTTTGGCCAAATGCTCTGACCATTGGTAGGGTTGCCACCTTTTCATATGGCCAGGATGGGATATATTCCGGACACAAATCAGATTCTACAGGACAACACATACCCACGGTCAGTACAATGGATAGTACTTTTGTTTTATGCCTACATGTTAGCTTATTGTTGTAGCAGTTTATATGCTTCTTCTGTTTCGTTTACTGGCTTATTCTATTTCTTGTAACATGTAGGTATGTTACATACGGAAATAACTATTGTATGTGAATATTACATGCGATGTGGGACATAATTATGTCATACGGTCGTAGGATATTTTACATTTATAATGGTTTTGGTATGGACACAACTGCCCAGATGTGTCCTGTCCCTCACAATGTAGGACAGGTGGTAACCCTGACCATTGGGCTAGACTTAGCTATTGGCGGCGCGCTAACACGATGCGTTTCGCTTCCACACTGAATTAGAATATGGGCACACGGTTTTAAATGTCATTTGTTCAAGGGATGGAGACTTGATATTCAGCTACATGCATTTGTGTTTGCTTCTTAATTTTGTGTTTGCAAGAACTGTCTTGCATGTTTTGCATACATTTCATTATCCACGGACACTGACAGGTGTGATTACTATTGCAGGCAGACTGTAATATCCAGCGTTTTAGGTTGCACGTCAACAGCCGACATTTCCACGCCTCCGTGCCATGCTTCGACACGTCCCATGCACTCTCACTCATTTCCTATACACGTGGATGTGGCAGCAGCGCGCCTTCATTAATATGCATATGGCGTTACTGCGCCATCTGCGCACCTCACGGTCGGCGCAAGCCTAACGCCGGTCTTGTGCTGAGCTTCATGAATCCCGGGGACTGTCCTGTACATCACCTGGAAGAAGCCCCTCGAAACTTATATCTGAATTTTGAAGGAGATAAAGAATGTCACACCAGTAAGACAAACGTTTCACTGTTATTTTAAGCTGAGCAAGAATGCACTTGTATCTGTCATTTGTTCTTCACAAAGTTGTATTTGTCTGTTCATTTTTGTTACTGAATTAAAGAATTGTGCCAAAGACTAAACTGGATGAGTTTCCTGATCTATTCATATGAGAGAATTTCATATGGTATCAAAAATCAGTTGATTGATAGATTACTAAGATTTAAGAGATTACTCTTGTCACTGCTAAAAGAACTCACAAAATAGCTTGTAATGATAAGTCTGAGATTTAGTATGAAGTGTTAAATTATTCATGAAAGCTTTCCCAAGCATGAAAAAATGTCCAGAGGTATTTCCAGAAGGTGAGATGTACACTAACATCAGTGAACAGACTTTCCCAAAGTATTCCCAGTTTACACTGATCAAAAAGCAATCCCCCCCAAAAAATGATTTCATATTTCATTTATTGAACAGACTGTTGTACTGGGGGTGCCAGCTTTGTATTTACTGAAAAGATTATAAGAAACATTTTGCTAGTAGAAGTAAACATTTCTAAAACATTTTCACATTGAAGGAGTTGAAAAAAAAACAAGTACTGTTTTGATATAAAATGGTATGTATGTAAAACCTAATGCATACAAATAAACTTTAGCTTCTAAAAAGGCAATGTGCCGTATCTGTATATTTCTGAGATTTGGTGCCTTTATCCTCCATCAGAATTCATAAATGCACATTGAATGGCCCGGTGTCATATATGTGCTGTGTATTTGAAAATAAATGCTGGCAAAGCCTGGTCACATCTAGTCAATTTCCTGTTTATAACATCCTGAGCACCAAATGTTGAAAGAAGATTTTGTGGAATGTAATGTCCAACACAGTGGACCAAAGCAAATTGCTTCAATTTGGCCACTTTCTAAGTGTTTACCTGAAAGCTTGCCAGAGGAGCACCATATGATGATGCTAGTATTTTCTATCATTGCTGTAGTGATAACTTCCTGGGACTTCTTCCACAGAAAGCCTGATGTCTGTCATGGCTATTAAAGCTTTGCACCCTTCTCCTTCCTTTTTTGGTGAACATCCTCCCTTGTAGACATGAGCAAGTCATTGTTATAAGAGGGATGTCTGCCATATCATCTTTAGTTTTTTCTTGCCTCGGTATGAGTAAAGATCAATGTATTATGTGCTAGTGTCTGGCTAGCTTCCACAGATTTTCAGTTAAAATACTATATGGATGAAAGATTCCTATGTCTTTTCATTATGATGTGCATGTTTATAGGTATTACAGTGTTTTGGTTTTCAGGTATAGATGTCATGAGTTACATTTTCTAGGTTTATTTCATAGAGGAAGCAAATTCCACACAAAGTCAAAGATTTTCACACTGTCTAAACACAATTTCCCTAATTCCACTCATGCACACATAAACAAGAATACTATTAGTGGAGAACAAAGACCCTAAGGCTACCTGCTTTGAGTAAGACAGTTGTAGGGTCAGTTAAGACTACATTACATGCCCCTTAAATAATGCAAAATGAGAAGTACATATGCACGAAGGATGTAAAGGAAAAGAGTTATATTCTATCAAAGCTAAAAAACTCCATAGGCTCAAAGTCATCAAGTCAGGTGAGGCACTTTTGCAGGCCCTGAGACTAACATCTGCAGATTAGACGAGACCTCTGGTATTGATCCCCTAATGAGGCAACCATAGGTTCATAGGTTGGTACTAGACTATTGGCCCTAGGGCCTATATAAGCCTAGCCAAAGATACCCTGGCTTTCGCCACCCAAGAAAATTATTTTCCTGTGCCACTGTCGAGCAGAGCCACAGAAGTGATCTCCAGGGTGAATTTCCTATCTCCCATCCAATCACCAAGATTTTTCTTGAAGAGTGCTAATGAGGAGCTTTGCTTGATATAGATAGGTAGTTTGTTCCAGAGTATGGGAAGTCTCTGGGACAGGAATCTATCCCTCCAGCATGTTCTGTTTATTGTGGTGACAAAGTTTAGGTCTCTAGAGCGTGTAGCTCGTAGGGATTGGGATTTCTTTAAGTGGAGCATGTCTAAAAGCTCTGGGTTTGACATAGCTTTGTGTGTTAGGCAGAGATCGCCTCTAAGTAGGCGATATGCAATGGAGTAAAGCTGCAGTTTTATGAGACGGTCTGCATAGGGCATCTCCTTGAGGCCGGTAATCCTCTTTGTGAGGTATTTCTGTGGCCTTTCCAGTTGTTGTAGATGTCTTGTGAGGTACATACCAAAAGGGGCATTGTACTCTATAATGGGTCTAATGAGTGACAAGTAGAGGGGAACAATGACCTCTTTTTTCCTGGATGAGAAACCTTTTGTGATGAGGTGTGCCACGTAGAAGGATTTCCTGACTACTGTGGCAATGTGATTATCAAAGGAGAGACTACTGTCCACCTGTGTCCCAAGGTCTCTTATCACACTTTCAGTGTTAAGTAGACTACCACCTATGTGGTAGTTCATGGGTACTGAGTTTTTACCAAAAGGGATGACAATGCACTTTTTGGCATTGAGCTTGAGGCCATGGCTTTGACACCAGGCATCTGTCTCAGCGAGGCCCTTTTGTGGGATGTCCACATCTTTTGAAGTTTTGATTGTGGCTCCTAGTTTGCAGTCATCTGCGAACTTCATTAGCCAAAGACCATGCACTTGAATGACAGCATATCCTCCCAGGCTGAAATTCTTCATTTGCCAGTCAGCTCAGATACCTTCCCTTGGGTGTCTGTTTCTGGTACTCATATTTTGATTTACTAGAGAAGGGTAGTATGTGATGATATTCCTGGTTCTAAAATTTAACTGTAAAAATACATAACTTCCGATCACTAAAGGCTGCTCAAAAAAATGAAAATATTTAGAAAACAAGCAGAGCTAGGCCACCATGGAGAAATATTTATTAACTAATAAAACAATAAAATAGCATAAAAACAGCATAGGCATAGAAACAGAGATAAGTCCTTTCAACTCATAGAGCCTTCATCAGATCCTGCATTACTGCCAGTCTCCTCCCCTTTAAAGTAAAGAGCAACCAATTACAATTCATCTAGGAAGTCTCCTCCTTTTCATCAAATACTGCATTACTGCCGATTATCCTCCCCTTTGAAGCAAAAAGCAATCAATTACAATTTAAATTTTATCTAGGAAGTTTCCTCCCTTTTAACAGTGGCTTCAAAGAAATCATCCCATTCAATCCAGGGAGACAATCAGCCTGCAAATCTGCATTCCATCAGCTCTCCAAAACCTCTGTTTTGTTATATAAATCACAACCCCAAGGATTATCATGTTCTAATTCTAATGCCATAAATATAAACTTGTGTTGTACATTCTCTTGGATATGTTTAGACAAAGCATTGGTGTCCTTTCTTAGTCTAATGTCACTGAAGTGATGTAGAATTCTATCTTTGAGCTGCCAATTAGTCTTACCAACATAAAATCCATTACAAAGAGTGCTGTTAGCTACATAAATAATACGCTTGGTGTTACAATCTGCACAGGTTTTCAGCTGATATAACGTTTTAGTAACAGGATGTCTAAAAGAGTTACTACTGTTAATTGAAGCACATGCTCTGCATCTCCTGCAGGGAAAGTCCCATTATTCTGATCTTTTTATGCTGTTACATGGCAACACACCTGTTAATAGTGAAGCATTTGATCAGATTTTTTCAGAAGTGGAAAATGCTGCATACAGACTGAAGCACTTACAATGGCAGCATTTCCACCTTGAATCAAGATGTTCTTCGTGTTTCACTGTTGCAGTCATTAGATTTGGGTAATCTGCTGGCAGGTTGCCCTCAGATGGCCTGAATTCCAAAGTCTTGGGTCCTGCGTCGGTTGCTGTGTTGTCCTCCATGACATCAGGTCATCAGGGGCACAAAACATGCAGCCAAAGCCATTTTCTTTAGTCTTTCTTGCCGCGCAGTGCCCGAAGCAGAAGCATTTCGCAAGTGCCAGTTGGCTGACTACTGAAATATTCGAGTTTGAGTTTCAGAACCGATGTCTTCACTAAAGCTAAGTATCCCATTGGGGAAACTTTTTTCTTGCTTTTTACCGATGTCAGAAAAAGTTAATAATTGTATTAGTTGTGGGAAGCAAATACCTCATAAGGATTTCTATTTATACTGTATTCCTTGCCTAGGCCCTGATCATAACGTGCCTAGCTGTCGGTTTTGTGCTAGATTTAACCAACGCACTATTAAGCGTCGGTATAATTTTGCATCTAAGTATTCTGGAAACAGATTTAACTACCCAAAAATGTTGTCGGATAGCAATCAGACTACCGGAGTACATAAAAAATGCAAAGAAAAGGACAGAGAAAGGCAGTTGAGATCCAAAACTGACGATGAAGCTTCTCCTAAGCCAGTCGCCGGTTCTCAGTGAGGCACTTTCGCAGCCCCTGATACCCGCTACCTTCAAGTTGCAGGCCTCTACCGACACCCTTGTGGGGTCCGGCATACCACAAGATACTCAAGGTATTGGACTGATGGATGTATCTCCCTCGGATGAGCCCGGAGCCGCTGAGCAGGCACCGGCTTCTGAGGGTGTATTCAGACCTCAACATTTGTATATCAAACCGACGACAGCTGCAAAATCAAAGACAAAGGCAACTTCTAAAACTAAAAACCGACACTTGAGACACATGCACAGGCCTCTATGCCTAAGAAAGAGATGATCAAAATGTCTGAAGACCTTATTACCTTAATCAGAGATACCCATCCCCTCCAGATAAGAGGCCTAGGCAAGACACTGACCATGAATCTACAGATTACGTTTCTATTTCTTCTGATTCCTCTTCTGATCAGGAATTATCTTTACCTCCCTATGAGGATTCTGATGCTGAGGAGTCTATTCCATCTGCATCTCCTCCTAAGGATTATTCATTTGGAGAAATCTTGCATACCTTGACAGAGCATTTTCACTGGGAGAATCAAGACTTCTCAGAATCAAAAAAGAGGCTCAGGGATTTCCTTTTTCTCCCTCAGCACAAGCCTTTAGCTATTCCCCCTGTTTTAGACATTGTGGATGATGTGTTTTCTGAATCAAGCTTGACCCCTGACTCCTTACCTCCGGCTCCCAGTAAGCCTGACAGATATTACAGGGTCCCTGAGTTACATAAATTTTTATTAAAAACCCTGCTGCTGATCCTGAAACTATTTCACAGGGTCCTAAGGGAGTTAAGGCCTCAACAGCAAAAAATCCTACCCCCTCTGACAGAGATTCAAGGGCACTGGACAGATGGGGAAAAAAGGTTTATACAGATGCAACCTTGGCAATCAGGGCCTTAAACTGTCAATTTCATATGCTTAAGTACCAACAACATGTAATGGGATTGCTGAAACAGAAAATTATGTTGATTTCAGAATGTGCAGAAAATAAAGAATTGCAGGAATTATTGCATGCAGCTGAACAAGTTGGAAAGCATACTTTGCAATGTGGTTTTGATTCTTTAGAGGCCTCCTGCAGGGCCGCAGTTACTGGATCTGTGATTAGGAGGCATGCCTAGTTAAAGGAACAAAATTTGCCTGATCATGTTAAAGCTAAATTGCTAGATGCACCTTTAAAGCAAGATTCCCTGTTTGGTATAAAGGCAGAAGAGGTTTTAAAGAAAATGGAAGACAAAGCTAAGTCTATGCAAACTGTTAAAGACTTCTTACAAGGGCAGCCACCAAGATTCAGTAGATACTGGCCTACAAAAAATTGGTCCTTTCTAGTGTCAGACAGAGCTCAAAGGGGCAAATCCAGACACCCTAAGGGGTCCAGATACCAGGCGCAAGACTCATACAGGTCAAAGCAATGGGGCGCATCCACCTCCAAATCTGGAGGAGATAAAGCACAAACCTACAGAAAGCAATCCCAATGACTTCACTCTGCCTACACCAAGCACTTATCTTTTGGCAGCACCCATAGGGGGAAAGTTAGCACTTTTTGCTCAAAATTGGCAGTTAATAACCCAGGTCAAATGGGTACTAAACATCGTATCACAGGGATACAGATTCCATTTCCACACACTGCCAATGGCAAGTGGTTGGCCAGATCTGCCAAAAAATCAATGGGCAGAGGCACAGTAACAGGTTACGTCCCTCATGGATATGGGGGCCATTCAGACAGTACCAGAACAGGAAAAAGGACAAGGTTTTTACTCAAGACTGTTCTTGGTACCCAGAAAGGACAAGGCCTGGTAGCCAATACTGGATTTATCGATTTTGAACATATACCTGGACATTCCAAAATTCAAAATGCTGACTTTGCAGCAGCTTCTGCCCATGCTGGGCAAAAATGCTTGGCTGGTGACTTTGGACCTAAAAGAGGCATACCTGCATGTCCCAATAAGACAGTTGTGCAGAAGGTACCTCAGATTCAAGGCTGGCTTAATGCATTACCAATTCTCTGCACTGCCCTTTGGCTTATCTACTGCGCCCAGGGCCTTTACCAAGTGCCTGGCACCAGTAATTGCATTTTGCAGACAAAGAAGTATACAAATATATCCTTACTTGGATGACTGTCTCATTCAGGCAGAGAACAAGGACACTCTTCTTCGACACCTGGCGTTTGTGAAAAGGATTCTAACATGCCTAGGGCACACAATAAATGAAAAGAAATCACAACTGGTACCCTCTCAAAATATAACATTCCTGGGTGCAAGCTTGAATACAACTGCCCAGATGGCTTACCTCACACCAGACAAACAAAGGCAACTGACTACTTATTTCAAACTGATGGCAGCAAAAATCCAGTCTTCTGCAAGACAAATTCTGCAGGCTCTGGGCTTCATGGCATCCTGCATCCTACTAATTCCATATGCAAGACTGCATATGAGGAAACTTCAATGGTACCTAAAAAGTTTATGGAGACAACATTCACACAGTCTGGAAACAATGATTCCTCTCATTCCCTGCCTGCAACAGGAGTTTCTATGGTGGGCAAAGGCCTGTCACCAAAACATGGGACGGCCCTTCACTCTACCCCCGGCCAGCCAAACCTTAACAACAGATGCATCAGATTATGCCTGGGGGGCCCACATGGCAGGAAAATGCATTCAGGACATATGGGCACCAAAACAAATGCATCTACATATCAACCAGAAAGAGATGCTAGCTATTCAAAATGCCCTAACAGCCTTCAAGGACTTAGTTCTTCCAGGACAACTACTGATAAAGACAGACAACACCACAGTCATGTGGTATATAAACAAGCAAGAGGGCAAACACTCATACCCCCTTTGCAGATTAGCCATGGCACTGTGGAACACAGCTTTGACCTACCAAATACATCTTCAAGCTCAATTCCTGCCAGGAAAACAAAACACTCTGGCAGACGATTTAAGCAGAAACCTTATGGATCCTCATGAGTGGAAACTACATCCACAAGTCTTCAGCATGATAACAGAAAAATGGGTGAGTCCAAACATAGACCTATTTGCCTCTCCTCAAAATTATCAATTGAAAAGATTCTGCACAAGGACTTATCGCAGACAAGCATGGAAAGTGGACGCCCTATCCTTCAGTTTATGCCTTTCCTCCTCTGCCTCTTCTACCCAAGGTCCTCCTAAAAGTCAGACAAGAGAAGCCAAAGATTATATTAATTGCCCCAGACTGGCCCTGCCAATACTGGTACCCAATCCTAAGGAACTTGTCTTAATACCCAGCTTGGACCTTGCCTCAAAGACCACAATTACTGTCCCAGCAAAACAATCAGATCCTGCACAATCAATTACAGACTCTGAAGCTGGCAGCATGGCTAATCATGTAATCATACAAACAACACCTCTCAGTAAAGCTGTGATGGATGTCATTTTGGAAGCCAGAAGGCCTAGTACTAGAAAATCTTATGCTGACAAATGGAAGAGATTCTGTGCTTGGAATCAAGCACAAGGAATGGATACAGCAGAACCACATATTCCTCAGATATTACAATACTTAACTGAGATGCTTGACAAAGGCCTATCTTCCTCATCAATCAAAATCCAAGCCTCTGCCATTTTGGCTCATTACAATACAGAGCCACCAATCTTTTCTCATCCTTTACTAAAGCAGTATCTTAGAGGAGCCAAAAATGTAAGGCCTCCTAGATCATCACCATTACCTGCATGGGACCTCAATTATGTGTTGGAAAAGCTCACCCTGCCTCCATTTGAACCAGCTGCTACTGCTGATATAAAGTTCTTATTATGGAAGACAGCTCTACTACTAGCAATTACTTCAGCAAGAAGAGTTTCAGAGCTACAGGCCCTCGTAGCTGTAGAGCCTTTTATCATATTTCACCCAGACAGGGTGTCTCTGTGAACAAATCCTACTTTTATGCCTAAGGTGGTTTCCAGTGTGGCTCTTAACCAAACAATTCATCTGCCAACTTTTTATCTTCATCCGCAGAACAAAGGAGAGAGAATTCTGCATTCCTTGGACGTACACAGACAGTTAAGATTCTACTTGAGCAGGACTAAAGCACTAAGAAAAACTGAGCAATTACTAGTGTCATATGCTGCAGGATCAGAAGGAAATGCTATTTCAAAGCAGACAATTTCAAAGTGGATAAGCCACTGCATCCGTTTCTGCTACCTACGCCATGGTAAACCTGTGCCCAAGGGCATTAGGTCTCATTCCACCAGAGCTGCAGCTACTTCAGCAGCCTTTCTCAGAGGAGTACCAACCAAAGACATTCTAGAGGCTGCTACTTGGAGTTCTGTTCACACCTTTACAAAGCATTACCATTTGCCTCTCTACTCTAAGTCCAGGGCAGGCTTTCCACTGCAGTGCTGCAGGGCCTTATAGCCGCACCTAATGCTGTTTAGCTCCAGCCTCCCATCCATAGCTTTGGGATTCTACCCAAGTGTAATGACTGCAACAGTGAAACACGAAGAACATAGTACAGTTGTGTACACTTACCATAAATGTAGATGTTCGAGTGTATTCACTGTTGCAGTCCAGGTTACCCTCCCGCCATCCCCCCTGTCATTCTACAGTTTATCTTTCCTTCTCTATCTTCTACAACCTATGTGGTGCATTTGCTTGTAGATGAAGGTAAAGTTTATTTTGATGCATGTATATATATATATATATATATATATATATATATATATATTTATATTTATAACATTGCTACCTTTTTGGGGGCACCTGACATCAGGGGCAAGAAAAACTAAAGAAAATGGCGTCGGCTGCATGTTTTGTGCCCCTGACGACCTGACGTCGTGGAGGAGAAGACAGCAACCGACGCAGGACCCAAGACTTTGGAATTCAGGCTGACTGAGGGCAACCTGCCAGCAGATTACCCAAATGTAATGACTGCAACAGTGAATACACTCAAACATCTACATTTATGGTAAGTGTACACAACTGTACTTTTGCACTATCACATTATTCCAAGAGGTCTGAGAATAAAATGCATGCCTACCTATGGCAAGTCTCACTCTGAGATACTGGCTAGATGGCAGGCAATCAATCTTGAGACAAGTTTTCAGTATATCCATTTACTGATAGATTACTTTAAACCTTATGAGAGTAAAGCAGCTAGTTTCATTGAAACAAACAGTCAGAACTGGAGAATGGAGCCCTTTCTGATATGTCCCTAGATAAGATTGAAACCTTACAGCATAATCTAACTTTTTATGGTGCAAAGTTAAAAAGTGTAAAGAGCAAGAGATTAGCCAGGGATTACCTGGACTTTAAACAAGGGAATATTTTTGAGTGGCCGAGAGCACAAGTGGATGTTAGAAACATCTACAATGCCCGTTTCTCAGAACTCTAAAGATGATTATTCAAGTCTAGCTCACAGTGCTAAAGAAACAGATAGTAGAGAGCTGACAATACAGTTGATCAAGGTAGCAAACACATGGCACAAAGCCCACAGAATTACATCACATCTGGAACAAGTGAGATAAAAGTTAATAAGAAAGGTTCTGAATTGGCCATCTTTAATCTGGGAATGAAACCTAAGGAAAATGCCTCTCATATTCCATTTTTTTTTTTGGATCTACCTGCTCATCTCAGACAACATCTCCCATACAAAATTCAGTCAGTGAGCTGAGGCAGGAAGAAAAGGAAAGTTATACATAAAAGGCTTAATATCTGATGACATCTTGGTTGTGAATTTGTCTAAACGTTTACTAAGTAGAGCGCATGTGTTTTTATTGAATAAATGGCTAACGTTCATCCCAGCCCTTAAATCTCGATTACGTGAATTTACCTTGGATATAAAATGTTCTGGAAGCAACATCACTGTTAAGAATATGTTTGGTCAACACAATAGATAGGAGGGTCCTACTATCTTCAAGAAACCTAGTACCTTTGTACCACCTTTTCATGCAGTGATTGAGATGTTTACACATATGTGCGATTGATGTAGCCAACATGAGACATGGGAATAACTATAAAGGCTTGTATAATATGAATACAGAAGGAAAAAGAGCACTGGATGAGCAGATACACAATGATGCCATCGTTATTAAGCCAGCTATTAAGGGAGGGGCTATTGGTGTTCTAGTGTAGATAACTACCATATGATAATGGCTGAAATGCTCAGTGACACGCAGACCTATCTGAAAAATACCAAAATGGGAGGTTAGGAAAATCATGCAGAAGGTAAAACACTTATCGTGATTTGCTTAGGGTGAGGGTTATCAGTCAGGACCTCTATGAATATCTTAGTTGAATATCCTGTGACACCTACAATTAATGGCCTGCCCAAGATACACAGGGATAAACAAAACCCATCCCTACATCCAACTGTCTCTGGGTGTAGATGGCTCACAGAACCAGCTTCTATTTATGTGGAACATCAACTAAAGAAAGTTTTACCCAGAACTGTTACTGTACTAAGGTCCACTTCACAGTTTTTAGATGCTCTGCATTGTTGTGTACAAACATTGAACGATACCATGGATCTTATAATGGTTACCATGAATGTTAAACATCTATTTACAGTAATCCCTAATGACCATGGCATTGATACTACTAAAGAATTTTTAAGACAGAGTAATGTTCTTAATGACAACACTGCTCTCTAGGTGTGTCTACTTTTGGATATTATACTTGGTAATAACATATTCTTGTATGGCTGTGACCACTATTGGCAGAAATGTGGAATGGCAATGGGCACTTCATGTGGCAACAGCTACTCCAATATAGTGATTGCCTAATGGGAATCTGACTATATTTTAAATTCCAAGAATATATGTAGGGATAATATTGTTTATTATGGATGACTTGCTGATGACATTTTTTTTCTGTGGTGTGGCTGTGACAATGAACTTTCTAGCTTTCTTGAGTACATAGCAAGTACCACCACTTCCTTGCAATTTGATGTCCACCGATCCACTCGAGTAATTGAGTTTTTAGATGTAACATTATTATTGGATGATCAAGGAAGATTTAATACACTGATACATAAAAAGGGCTGTTGGAAGAACCACCTTCTGCATAGGACAAGTATGCATTCTGCACATGTATACCCGCATATTATCAAGGGACAGTTACTTCATACCTCCAGATTATGCACTGATGAAGAAGTACATATTAAGGAAACTGAACAGTTAGTGAAATGTCTTCATGCTTGTGGTTATAGACAACAAGAGGTCTAACAGAGATTCACGACCACTAGGAATATGAGAAGAACAAGAAGACATCTTTACTTTTTAGAGGATATTACATCAGAACTAACCTGTCCCATACCACAGCAAGATAACAGTAATAAAAGTGGCTTAAGATGCCTGCTTACAAACAGCAGTGATATCCTACAGGTTTGTGAGATTATTAAGAAGAATTGGTGCATACTAACAATGGATGACAAAATAAAGGACTTATTCGGTGAAGTTCTGAGGTTTTGTTTTAAAAATAAGATGAATTTGAAGACTTCTCTGTTATAAGGATGGGGTTCCATCAAAGAAAACCAAGAAGAATGGGACTTTTCTCTTCAGGAAATGTAGGTCACATGCTGCAATTAACAGTAGTAACACCAACAATATTATTTATGTAGCTGCTTGCACCCTCTGTAATGGATTTTATGTTGGTAAGACTAATCGGCAGTTCAAAGAATTCTACATCACATCAGTGACATTAGACTAAGAAAAGTCACCAGTGCTTTGTCTAAACATATCCAAGAGAATGTACAACACAAGTTTATACTTATGGCATTAGAATTAGTACATGATAATCCTTGGGGTGGTGACATATAATAAAAGAGAGGTTTTGGAGAGCCGATGGATTGCTGATTTGAAGGCTGATCTGCTCCCTGGATTGATTGCAATGATTCACTTGAAGCCACTGTTGAAAGGGAGGAAACTTCCTAGTTCAAATTTAAATGTTAATTGGTTGCTTTTTGCTTCAAGGAGGGGGGAGCATTGGCAGTAATACAGTATTTGATGAAAAGGATGAAATGTCCTAGACAAATTTTAATTGGTTGCTCTTTGCTTTAAAGGGGAGAAGTACTGGCAGTAATGCAGGATCTGATGAAAGCTCTATGAGTTGAACGTGGTTATCTCTGTTTCTATGCCTGTGCTGTTTTTATGCCTTTTTATTGTTTTATTAGTTAATAAATGTTTCTCTGTGGTGACCTGGCTCTGCTTAGTACTAAAATTTAGTCAGCATCCATCAGTATACAGGGATCTCTTAGGCCACCATTCTCAGATCCAGACAGCAGGCATCAGCCATCTTTCTTCAGTATGAATTGGGTGGGCATCCATCCCTTTCTACTTCCAAGGCTCATCTGTTGCTTGGCTACTTCTTGAGACTTATGATTAGGACTTGGTGCTCTTTGTTAAGAAACTACAAACATCTTTAGGATAAAAATCGGTGTCAGGTAGCCCTAATCTCCTAATCTTAAAACAAGGGAGACACCCCCTGAAGAAACTGGATTTCTTGGACTCAGAGATGGATAAAGTAGCCTACATGCACCAGATGCCTTTTCCCATTCAGTTGTGAGTCCCACACCGAAGACATCTTATTTTCTGCCTCCCCAGCAGAAGATTTCTCATTTGGTAACACCCTAAACAGAATGAAGGATCACTTCAGATGGGAGTCTAAGGAGGTCTTACATGTTCATAAAGAGAAATGGAGAGAGAGAGAGAGAGATAGAAAGAGAAATTCTAAGTTTAAATGATCAGAAATCCTTAGTAATACCTAGAGTAATAGAAGCCTTGGTGGGCACATTTAGTAATACATTTTTGAATCCAGAATATCTATTCACTGCTCCCAGGAAACAAGGCCATTTTTACTGGTTTCTAGATCCCTGAAAATCCAATTGCGGATCTAACCATGGTGTCCATGGATGCTAGCAATTGATCTACTGGGGCTACAACCAAGATCCCACTCAGTGACAAGGAAAGTAAAATTGAACTGCTTTGGGAAGCAGGTCTTACACCTCTACATCTTCGACCTTCAGGACTGTCATTTGCCAAACTCATATTTTGAAATACCAGGGGATACTACTATCTCAGTTAAAGGACAAGACTGAGGAGACACCAGACAAAGCCCTAAGAGATGAAGCACTAGACTCATGCAACCAATCTTCTCAGGTGTATGGTTATTTGTTATACAGCACATGCCCCTCCATGCTCCTGCTAATTATATATACACTAACTTCAAGGTCACAGTACAATGGGGAAAGGGTAGGTTTAATTATAGCTAACTCACCGGTAAGTAAGTGCTCCATTTGGCTTCCTTGATGTTGGCCAACTATCATCGTTCTACATATAGTTTTACAATGATTTGGCTTTTCAATTTACTGTTGCTTCGATGGCTAGTGTTTGATGAACAGCTGTTCGATGAATGTGCTGTTTGATGAATAACCATAGACCCAATCTTCTCAGGTAGAAAAGTACTTCATCAAAGCTGGCAATTCTGCTGATGCATTTTCTCAGGTGGCAGCTGTGATGACAGCAATGAGACATGCCTCCTACAAAACCATAAACAGCTAAACTTCTTAATTCCTCCCTTGATAAGGAGTTACTTTTTGGACCCATGCAAAAAATTGTCTGAAAAGCTGGGTTAGAAGAGCAAGATAATGTAGTCATGAAAGAGTTGTTTCACTAAAATGCCCCCACTTAATAGTATAATTTGTCTCATTAAAAACCATTCCACTACCCAGAGTCAGAACAAAGAAAAACAGTAAAAGGGGAAGAGAACAGAGTTGACCACAAGAAAAAAGTGGCTCGATCAGAATGGGAGCCAGGAGTCTGTCAGGGTCAAACCCTCAAGACGGAAGAGACATCACTCAGCTGAGATTTTTCCTCCACATCTCACCATTCCTCTAACCCCCTATTCCCTCAAAGGCCTATTAACTAAAAAGGAAGTTGTCTTGGCCTTTTCTTGACATTGACAAAAATCACAAGACACCTGGGTCTTGAAAAATCTTAGCCCAAGAATGCAAGTTACATTTAATAAAAAAGCCAGAGTTGTCAGTAATCCTCTCTAGTGCCTAGACAACAAAGGCACTTGGTGCCACTGTGGTTGCAATATATCTTGAGGCAGGGGGCAAAAGAGTTCCCGAACCAGAAGAGGGCAAATGATTTTATTCAACACTTTCATGTCAACATTTTATTCCTACTTCCTAGAAAAATGGCCATAGATCTTCTAAAAATATACAAGTTCTAAATGTTCCAGTTTCAAAATGTTGAGCTTGTAAGCTCTCTTGCAAGTCCTCTTTCCAAAGCATTTTTAGCATTCATAGATGCAAAGAATGCTTTCCTGCCATATACCCATAACCAAGGCAGACAGGCAATAGTTCACGTTTGAAGCAGTGTGATCCCACTTTTTATTCCTCTCCTTGCCTTATGATTTATCTACTACACCCAGGCTATTTACAAAATGCCTGATATTGATAACTGCCTTTTTAGCAGCAGAACTAGAGAGTATTCACATCTGTCTGTGCCTGAATAATTGCCTAACATGGGTCACAACTGTGGAGGAGATGCAGTAAGCTCTGTTGATTATCCTTTCTTGCTTCAAAACTCCTGAACTCTTGGTCTGGCTAAGTGGGATAGAGGGGCAGAAATCAGACTGCACTGAACTGGCTAATCATCATGTTTACACAAACATGAGATGCTTGAGTTATGTGACTGTTTTGCTCAGGCAGCCAACCACTTCAAAAATGTAGATATAATGTAGTGGATGCATCATGTAAAGCAGCAGGCAAAAGATCTGTGGTTTGGAGACATGCCTGGTTGAGGTCATGGCCTCTACCACACCATGCAAAGATGTTAATCCTTAATACATTCCTGGATAAGGATCTCCTCTTTTGACACCCCTCCCCTCAAAGGTGTTTCTCAGAGACTGGAGGGAAAGGCAAAACCCATGTAATCTGTCAAGTTGCTTTCTCAAGCACAGGCACCAAAACTTCAGCAGAAATTACCCAGCAGGATCTTGGCTCTTATACCCTAAACAAGGCAAGTCATATATAGGAAAATATGGAAAATTCAGGAAAGAGTAACAAACAAAACGAAAGGAGAAGTTTGGGCAACCAGGGCATTGGGGCTTATGCCTCCCTATCCACCCCTAAGCCCCCCACTTCTCTTTCACTTCTTTCCTCTCCGGCTCATAGAGAATTGAAAGACACTTAGGTACAGAGATTGATTCTCACCTTTGAAAGGAAATTTACTACGATTAAAACAGCCCACAAGGGCAGCTAGTTTAGTACTTACTTATAAACCTATGAACATTCTTTGTTCACAACTGGAAAGTGAATTATCAGCATTCTGCATCTGGGCTACAAGAAACTTCAAAGTGTAGATGAATTCTCCTTGTTCCAAAAGACCAGTTCAAGTCTAGTACTTTCCATGCTGAGAGATAGTCTGGAGGAAGAAACCACAGCAGAGTTCCCTTATGAAAGAAGAATATAATCTTTTACTCCAGACTATTCCTGGTACCAAGAAAGAAACTCACACTGAGGCCCATATTGAACATTTGTAAACAAGTTTTTCACCACCTGAAAGTTAAAAATGCTAAGTATCCAAAATCTTCTGTCCTTGTTATTCCTCTCAAGCCCTCATGGTCACAATAGAGAAAAAGGATACTTACGCCCATATCACCATTGCCAAGGACCAAATAACGTTCCTCTGTTTTGTATCAGGGGAGGGAATACTATTGCTTCACTTCCTTGTCCTTTGTCGTGTCTAAAAGGAATTGAAGAAGGGGACAGGCCAAATGTCTGGCTCCAGTGATAGTTTTCTACAGAACAAAGAGTATTCACATCTACCCTTACCTAAATGAGTGTCTCATTACAGCAGATTTTCCAGTGGGCAAGGATTAGGCTTTTACCCTGAATTAGTTCGGGGATCTGAGCACCTCAGTCAATTTAAAGTAGCCCAAAGCTCCCTCTCACTAAGAGTCTTGTCTTCCTGGGCAAGTCTAGATCCAAACTCTAGACAGTCTTGCTTCCACATGACAAGGTTTCTTCTCTGACTCTTTTCATTTCAAGATTTTCTTCAGCAGGAGACAACAACAGCCATATAGCTTCTCACTGCTGGGATGTATGACCTCCTGTATCCTGATGGTGCCATTAGCCCACTTACACATGAGCATACTCCACTGATGCCAGCACACTCAACCTCTGGAGACCAAGATTCACCTCCTCCCTAGCATCAGGAATGAGATCTCATAGTGGACTATGTCGCTCGTCTGGTCAGGATAAAACAGATAAACAAGTTGTGGGTTTGGTTCAAGCAGCTTTATTACATGCAAACATATCAGGATTGAGGCTTAGTAACTTAAACTTAAATAAACTTATAAACAGACTGACAACTGCACTCATACATGTTAACACTCTGGCTGTTCATTCAAAATGGCACTGCTGCCTGCATGTGCTCTCTGTTTATATGCACATGCCCTCACTTTAAAATGCTTCTTAAATACACAACACATGCTCTGTTTTACATCCTCCCTCTTTGAGAAATGTCACACACAGTAATAATGACAATAATCATTGACATGCAATTATACACAATTACAAATGAAACAATCAATGCCAGGTTGCTGTGTATCTTACACTAGGTCTAAAAATATGATCTGATCATGTAACATAAAAATTAGGACTGGGTTTAGCAACATGGACGCTGCCCGGTTTGATTCTCAGTTAGAGCATCTTCTGCGTGGTGACATGCATGAATGGGCGTACCTTCGTTGAAGGTTGTGCGTCAGGGCTGCTAACT
Organism: Protopterus annectens; assembly: GCF_019279795.1. Taxonomy (NCBI): domain Eukaryota; kingdom Metazoa; phylum Chordata; order Ceratodontiformes; family Protopteridae; genus Protopterus; species Protopterus annectens. The sequence goes on from NC_056731.1 coordinate 482,824,848, forward strand.
CGGCAAGTAAAAATCAACTACCAATCATTAGCGGACCGGAGTTCCGCTGTGGCGTCCCCTAACCGGGAAAAGCCGAAAGACACAACAACTGTCTTTAATGAATGTTCAACTTCAGGGACATCTGGAACATCATCAGGAATGGGAATAGGTACTGAGTCATGTACTTCAATAGGATCATCATCTGGGTTGCTCTGAGATCTAGAGTCTGTATCACAGATACGATGCTGTGATATCGATTCAGACACCGGAAGAAGATGCCTGTGATTTCTTCTGTTTTCTATACCCTCAGATTCTAAGACAGACCTTGGCTCAGCACATATACTGTGGAACTCTCTACCCACACACCTATGCAACCTACCTACCCATACAAATTTCAAATCTCAGCTACTCTCTCATCTTTCTTCCAAATGGGAATGCCCTTACCACGCTCCAACTTAAACCCCTCCCCCCTCATTCCACCTTGCAGTGACTCATCCAACTACACCTACTATTATTTCATCCCACCCAAAACAATCCCTCCCCAACTAAAAACTAATTTTCTCTCTAACATCTATTGTACTATACTCTCCAATCTCAAATATACTATTACCCTCTCCATGCATAATATTTTCTAAACCTACTAATGGCTAGTAGCTATATATTTTGAAATGTTAAACCTAGAATTGAGTTTATAACAAAATTATTCACTTTATATAAATGTTGAAATTTCTGTATTGAATTGTCTTCATTTCTGTAACATTGTGACAAGCCAATTACAAATATCATGGAGCTCATCTGAAAATGTTTAATTAGCTGTATGAACTATGTCCTTTTGTAACATGTGAAATGTAACTTGTAATTATTGTGGAGCTTTTCTCCCCGGGCCTCCACTGAAAACGGGCTCTTCTTGGCCCAGTGGACTTCCGTGGTCATCAAACTGAAATAAAATAAATAAATAAAATAAAAATAACTATACCTTTCACTTGACCAATTCAATCAAAATCTTTCGCCTTTTGCATCCTCACTATCTCTCCATCCTTCAATGGACAAAGAAATCTGCTCATTTTATCATAGTTGGACTTCTGGAATGAATGCTTTTTGAATAGTTGGGCTTTGATTGCTCGGTGTTTTTAGCATTAGGCACCAATAAACTGGAACTGATAGGCAAGGTTGTTTTGATTTGCCTAGACAAAAATCTCTGAGCAGGTGAGCCAAGTAAATTGTCACGAGGTATATTTCTGAGATTAAGCAAATTCAAGAAAACATTGGTATTGTCATGCACTGACCTCTGTAGTAATTGCTTTGCACTTTCTACTTCACATTCAGCTAGGCTGTTTGACTGTGAGTACTTTAGACTACTGGTAACATGGACAAAGTCCCACTCTTTTGCAAATTTCTGAAACAGCTGACTGGTAAACTGGGCACCATTCTCAGAAATAAGTTTGTGTGGACTACATGGACTGAGAAATGACGTTTCAACTTAGTAATGACAGTACTGGACGTTAGGTTAGGTAGCAGATCAACCTTGAACTAATTCGAATAAGAGTCTACCAGCACTAAGTAACGTTGTCCATTCCACTCAAATATGTCAGTAGCTACTGTTGACCAAGGTAGTTCAAGAATCTGGTTTAAATGAAGTGTCTCTTTTTGCAAATGCATACTGAACAGGATGAATGTACTTTATTAATATCTTTTGACAGAGAAGGCCAAAATATTAGTCTTCTCACCCTTCTTTTGGTAGCTTCGGAACATGGGTGGCCATGATACAAAATCTGGATGTACTCATGTTGTAAAGAAGTAGGAACAACAATTTTAGGACCTTTGAAAATGATACCATCTTCCATCAACCTCTCATCTCCGAAAGGAAAATAAGGTTGCACTTTTGTCAGTACACAAGATTGCTTTGATGGCCATCCAATATTGATGAAGTGGTTGAGCTTTTGCAAAATTGGATCAGCCTTTGTATGATCTCTTAGCTCATCAAGTCTTCTGGTAGAAAAATTACGCACTTCCATGACATCGAAGTCAAAACTCTCTGCATCAAGCTGTTCTGTAGAATTTCTAGGTGCTCTGGATAAGATATCAGCCAGATAAAGAAGTTTGCCTTTGGTACAGACCATTTTGAAGTTGTACTTTTGCAATCTGAGCATCAATCTTTGTAGTCTTACTGGAGCTGTATGCATAGGCTTATTTAAAATAGCGAATAAAGGTTGATGATCAGTCTCAATTTGGATAGCTTGGCCATAAATAACATGGAACGTTGAACATGCGAACACAATTGCTAAAAGTTCCTTCTCAATTTGAGCATACTGCATCTCAGTTTGGGTAAAAGTTCTAGACACATAGGCTACAGCTCTATTCTCTTGAAGAACTGCACCAAGACCAAACTTTGAAGCATCACAGTAAAGAATTACTGGTTTGTGGACATCATAGTATCCTAATGTTAGGGGACTGGCAATTTTCTGTTTCAGGTCATCAAATGCTCTCTGAAGTTGTTGGAACCATGACCAGGTAACATTTTTGCATGTCAGCTCTCTTAAGGGTACAGATAATTCACTGAAATCTGGTATAAACTTCCCCAAATAGTTAACCATACCAAGAAAATGCTGTAAGGACCATTGCCCCATCTACCAAATACCATCTACTATTATAGCTGCAATAGCCAAAAAAAACTGAAAAAATTGCACTGGCACAGGCAAAATTCCAAAAGAATTCCAAAGAAATTCTGAGAAATCTGTCTCTGCCAAACATTACAAAATGAAATCTACTTTATGCAAAGCATTATTAGCACAAAATCTTTTGCCTTGCTCTTATTTTCTCTTGCATCTAAGGTTCTGTAACTGCACTGCTAACTTTAACTTATTCTATCTTGCTATCACCAGACTGACTTCTGGGCTGGTCTGATCCTGATCTGCTGGTCTGAGCTTACTTCTTAGGAATATGGAACTTGGAAGCTTACCTAGATTATCTTGAAAACATCTTTGAAAACAGAAAAGAACTTTGAGAAAATAGCATCAGTGAAACTGAAACTAACACATGACGGACTTCTTTGGTTTTAGTAAAAAAAAGAAGTTTTTTCTTTTGTAAAAGACCTGAGACTACACTTGTACAGGTCTTGACTACATAAAACTGCAAGTTGCAACTGTTCCCAGCTGAATACTAATATAAAACTTGGTTTGAATCTTTTCATCTCTTGAATCTTTTCAGCTTCACACAACTGGCCAAAACCAACTTGTTCACCAGCTCTTAGCTCTTCTGTTATCATGTGTCTCTGTTAACAAAACAAACAAGCACTTTGAAGGTACAAATATGACTCTTGTACATAGTGGTATGAGTGACCTGAGACTACATGAAAGAGAAGAGGGAGGGGCTCTCTCTCGATTAGCCCAAAGGGTATGATGACTCCCCCCTGAGCAGCATCCTACATCACCCAGAAAGATACCACAGTACAAGTGCTTTGCCAGAGATGGCCTGCATCTTTCACTCCTGGGCTTCTGGATACAGGCCAAGGCTCCTGGCATCCCAGGTCATAGTGTGTAGTGTGGTCCTCAACCATGTCCCAACCACTCACAATCCACATTACTAAGCACCCTGGAGAATATTAGGATCAAACCCAACACTTCATACTGGGTACTTCAACTACCCCTCCATTAACGGAAAACTATTCATATTAATTCCATGCCACCAGCTTGTTCTTCTTCTACCCACTAAAAACAACATCCCTGACCCTGTCATTACTAACATGAAATTATTATTGTTTCCACACCATAGTCTCCTCCTCCTGGTTAGAGATCCGACCTAATCACTCACCTTGAAATCCACATCTCCCCCCATAAAGGTAACCACCATGAAAAACTTTGAAGTCCCAAGACTGGAAAAACTCCTTATTAGCCTCAACAAGACAATCACACGACCTTCTATAGTTATGTAAAGAATTGTCAATATCCTGGGCTGTGTTCTACATGAACTACTGCTATCTCTCTCTCTCTACAACAAAGGAGGGACTACAGACCCTGGGATCACCCACCCCCATTAGCTGACAAGTTTGACAAAAAAGTTATATGCATTATCATGGAAATAATAAATAAACAAGGATATAGGGAATCCAAAAATTGTATCCCACACAGTTTGGTTTTGTGAAAGGTAAATCATGCCTGGGTTCATACAGCCTACCTTGATCTGGCCAAGGCCTTTGATACCATTCCCCACTCAGGAATGCAAGTGGACACAATACCCACAATTTTTCTGGTGTTAAACTTACCAGCTTAAATGTAAACCCATATGTCACAAAGGTGGGTGTTGCAAACTGGCTTAACAACCAGAACCCACAGGGTTAGTGCTGGCTATATGTCAGACTCCAAGCCCGATCACAAGTGGTGGTGTCCCACAGCTCGGTCCCTTTGGCCCTATTGGCATCTACTTCTCAGAAGTACAGGCCACATGGGAGGACTTTGGATGACATAGTGGGTGCATCGGACACGGGATATCCTTCAGAAGGGACTCACACGAAACAGATAGCTGGTGCCAGAGCATGGCCTGAAGTTAAGCGTCAAAAATGTATACTTATCAGGGACCTGGGGACCTGGGACCCCAGGTTGACAGTGGCCTTTGATCAGAAGGGATTCACATCCAGATCTAGTGAGGTCATTGTTCCCTGTACTCTTCACTTATCAGACCAATGATTGAGTACAATGCCCCATTCGGGATGTATCTCACCCGACATCTGCAGCAATTGGAGAGACCCCAAAAGTTCCTCACCAAAAGGATAAAGGGACTCCAAAATCTGTCATATGCTGCCAGATTGAAGAAACTCCAGCTCTATTCAGTCGCATACCGTCTGCTCAGAGGTGACATGTGCCTGACATACAAGGCCATGTCCAACCCGGAATTAATGGACATGCTCCACCTCAAAAAATCCAAATCCACCAAAACCACTAGAGCAAGCGACTTAAACCTTAGCACGGATATAAATAGGATGTGCTGGAGGGATAGATTTATCACTCAGAGACTCCCTATGCTGTGGAATAAAATCCCGGTCCATGTGAGGCAGAGCACCTTGCTGGCTCTGTTCGAAAGAAATCTTGACCTGTGGATGGGAGATCGTAGGTTTACCCCGGGAATCATCTCTGTGTCACTGCTGGACAGAGGCACAACAAACTAATGGGCACAGTATTTTTTCATGTAAGGGGTGGCGTAAGCCACAAAACTTTGGGCTAGGCTTATAAATACCTTAGGGCAGACAGCCTAGTATAAACCTATGAACCTATATGAGATCTGGGAACACAGGCTGACAGCAACCTCTCTTTGACCATCACATTGCCACTGTGGTCAGAAAGTCCTTCTATGTGGTGCATCTCATTACTAAAGGTTTTGCATCCAGAAAGAAAGAGGTCATTGTCTCCCTCTACTCTTCCCTCATTAGGCCAATCATCGAGTACAATGCCCTATTTGGCATGTACCTCACTAGACACCTGCAACAACTGGAGAGGCCACAAAAGTACCTCAAAAAGATGATCCTAGGCCTTAAATACTTGTCCTATATATGGACAGACTCAAAAAGCCCCAACTATTCTCTGTCTCATATCGCCTACTTAGAGGCGATTTCTGCTTGACTTACAAAGCCATGTCTGACCAAGCTCTGTTATAAATGCTACACCTAAAGAAATCCGAAACCCTCCACACCACACACTCCAGAGACCTCAACCTCATTACCATAATCAGCAGAACATGCTGGAAGGACATGTTCATAACCCAGAGACTCCCCATGCTCTGAAATAGACTTCCCATACAGGTCAAACAGAGCACCTCACTGGCCCTCTTCAAGAGAAATCTTGATGAGTGGATGGGAAATAGAAAATTCACCGCAGGGATCACTCCAGTGGCTCTACTCGACAGAGGCACTAGGAACTAATGGCGGGTGATACGATGTCAGGGTAATCCTATGGGCTAGGCTTGTAAAGGCTCCAGGGCCATTAGCCTAGTACACACCTATGAACCTGTGAACCTATGAACCAGTGTCCACTTTGAGCTCCATGGGTTTATCATTAATAAGGACAGTACAAAAACTTTGTTCTTTGCCAACAAATCCACTGTGTTAATCTTTTCACCGACCATTGCCACACTATCTACATAGAAAGTAGAGTTGCAGCTTTCTATATGATCATCTTGCTTTTTTGAGTAACCTTGCTTAATAACTGAATGAGATTTGCTTGATTTACAAAACTTTTGAAAGCGGTTCCATTTTTACACTTGTGGCATTGTTGACCAAATGCTAAGCACTTTTCTGTTTTAGAGAGTGGCACCACAATTATGAAAGTTAACAATGAGACTTGACTTGGGTTTTGCTGATGCACCCTTGTGCCACACTGAGCATGCCTGTTTTATTGAGCTAGTCTTAGAATTTGCTGGAAGGGTATGGGGCTCTCCCTGGGAATCCCACAGGGGCTGCAGCTGCCATGTGCTTAGGCGTGTTTCTTTTAGCCACGTGCTACATGCTGTCTACATTTTCTCTAGAGGCCGCTAAAACCATGCTCTTATAACTTGGAAACATATTTGTGCTCTGAAACAAATCTCTATGGCTTTGCTCAACATAAATCACTGTCTCAAAGCAAAATCTTTCTCACTGCAGCATTATTAACACCACACACAAGCCTGTCCTTTATTAGCTCATCTTTCAAATCACCCAATCTACATGATTTATGCATGCCTGTATGACTGGAGTCTGGTATCCCACCCACATCTTATCTCCAGTAGCGATACCCTCCCTGACTCATTCAGTGATCACTTTCCCATTTTCACTCATCGTCACTCTCCCTCCCTACAACTGTCTCGTACCACCATCTCTATATGCTCATTAAAACAATTCAACCCCAACACCTTCTCTGACCTACTGAAACAATTCAACTGGAATCCTCTACCCCCCCCCCCCCTTGATGAGGCCATCACCTACTTTAATACAACATTTCTAAACCTCCTAGACACCTTTGCCCCCTTGAAATCTAAAAGAATTAAAAGCAACACTGTCCCCTGGCTATCTAAAGACACATTAGCGGTTATGCAACTCCGTGATAAAGCCTTGAAACACCACCATAAAAATAAATCCCTAGTCACCCTAAATGAAAACAAAATGCTCCGTAACAAAGTTAAGAAGCTCATTACTTCAGATCGCAAATCCCACCATACCACACTCCAAAATAATCACAAGGCAAACCCTACAAAATTTTGGGATAGTATCTCCACTCTCTTAAACCCAGGCAAAAAAGAGAACCCTTGCCCTGACCACAGTGCTTCTGATATCAACTTAGCCTCCCAATTTAACAACTTCATTAACTCCATAACCAAATTGACATCATCCTTCTCAAGTAACCCTTCTCACTCAACCACTTCTCCTCATCCTCAGATACTTCCACCTCCCACCTTCCTCATTTCTCTCTAAAACCCATCCCAGTATCAACTATAAAAATCTCATTCAGAAATTAAAACCATGCTCCAATGCCCCTGACAATATCCCTTCATTCTTCCTAAAGACAGCTGCAGATGCCATTGCCTCCCCACCTGTATTCTTTTCAACCGGTCAATCCAAGAAGGCTACATACCCCAACTCTGGAAAAAAGCCTACATTATTCCCCTCCAAAAAGGAGAAAACAATAATAACATCTCTAATTTTAGGCCTATCACCATCTTATCTCCCTTCTCTAAACTACTTGAAAAGTGTATCCACCTACAACTATTACTCTATCTCATTGACAATCACCTAACTCCCACACAACATGGATTCTGGCCTGGTCACAGTACTACTACCGCACTACTCTCCTTCCTTGAAACTGTGAATAAAGCCCGTGACTCCGGCTATATTGTATCCACCCTCCTTTTAGACCTTTCCAAAGCTTTTGATACCATCTCTCACACCATTCTCCTATCCAAACTCTCTAACCTAAATCTATCACCCCTTTCTATCAACTGGTTTACCAGCTACCTTTCCAACAGGCAACAAGCAGTCAAATGGAAGAAAGCCATTTCCCCATTCCTCAGCACTCCTACTGGTGTACCCCAGGGTTCCATTTTAGGTCCCCTATTTTTCAATATTTTCATAAATGACTTCCACCTTGCCATCCCTAATGCACAAATCATCCAATATGCAGACAATTCAACAGTTATCTGTTCTGCTAACTCCACTCCCACCCTCATAAAACTAATCCAAGATGCCTACTCATCCACTGAACAATGGATGCTAGATAACCACCTGGCACTTAATGCATCAAAAACCAAACTCATGATATTCACCCCTTCCAAAACTACAACTATCAACATTAATTCATTCTCCATAACCAGTCAGAATAATACTTCTCTTGAGGTAGTATCCAATGCAAAACTCTTAGGCGTACTCATCGACAACCAGCTCAAATTTGATACCCATATGCATATAAATATAAGAAAAAAACACCAGAAACTTGGTATGTTCTACCGCCACATTCGCTACCTTACTCCATCTACACAATTCCTTTTCACTACCACATATCTTATCCCTTCTCTCCGTTATGGTGCCCCACTTCTAACCAATCTACAATCTTCTATTAAAACAAAACTCTCTTCTTGCTACAACAAAATTGCCAAATTCGCCACTGGACAAAAATCCTCCACTCACCACTGTATTGCCCTCCATAATATAAACTGGCTAGAGATGTCCAAGTACCTTATCTATTCTCAATTAATCCTTGCTCATAAACTCATTTTCAGTCCCTCTCTCTGCCCCTCCCTTGCCTCAACATTTAAAATGCACCAACCTAACAGACTCCTAAGAACCAATGCTTAGAATCTGATTGAACTTCACAATCCTGTTCGTCCTGCAGACAAACTTCTACTTTTTTATTCCTTGGCATGCCTCTGGAACTCCCTCCCACCTCAAATTCGCCTAACCAACAGCCCATCCACCTTTAAAACTCTGCTCCACTCACACCTAACATCTCTCTGGGAATGCTCATGTTCCCATCCTGCATAACATCCCCAGCAGCTACCTTACTCCCTACCCCTTCTCCCTCTCTACTCTTACCATAACTAAATTCAAAAATATTTGACCCACTGATTACATTTCCTCTGGGGCAACAAACATATTATATATAACTCCCTAGTCTAATTGACTTGTAAATTCCTACTTATTACTGCTTAGACTTGTAAATACCTACTTATTACTGTTTAGACGTAATATCTATGTTAGCAATGATAGTGACTATATATTTTTAAACTTTACTAATTGTGATACAACTCTGTTTTTTTTTCTCTTCAAATTGTACTAACGTATTATTTTGCTTCATGTACTCATCTTGTATTGTAATAACCTGTTGTTTAACAAAATGTATCTATGGAGCTTTTCTCCCCAAGACTCCATTGAAAATGGGCTCCTTTGGCCGAATTGGACCATCCTGGCAAACAAATTTCAAATAAATAAATAAATAAAATAAAATAAATAGCTTTGTTTCACAATCCAGTAATATAAGCTGCAGAAGTTTCTCCTGGCTTTTGAATTCTCGTACAAAAAAAAGTGCCTTTTCAATGTTACATTCATTTGGGGATTGCACATTTCTCTAAATTTATGCTTAGGCACTCAATGTCCTCTCTTTGATTCAGCTTGTACAACAATATGGCAGTTTTCCCCTTATCCTGCATATACTTGCTGGTGCATACACAAATGATCTCTCTCTTTCAATGGCTTCTGACCTTGCTAGATTAAGCAGAAAAAAATGCCCTAGTATATGCATCTTTATCAGAAAAAGCTGCTTGTATGAAAATATCATATTCCTGCTCAAATACTCTCCAATTCTCTGCAATATCATGATCAAACACAAGTGGACCAGGTCTGCAAAATGCCTCTGCCATGCCATCACACAGTAATAAAGACCCTTGGAATTATGTACGAACAAACACACATATACATCAGAAATTTATGCCAGAAACTTGTAATTATGCTCAACAGCACAATAGAATCTTCAAAATAACTGCACTTTGCCAAATGTCTCCATAGCACAAAAACACTTTGAAATCACTGTACTTCACAAAACCACCTGGTGACTTCAAATCAAAGGGGGGCTGCAGGAGACAGCTGAATGGGTGGGGTCAAGGGGAAGGGGTGTGGCCAACTAGAAAGGGGAGGAGCTATGCTCAAAACCAGAAAAACTAACTTTAATTAAATACGCTGCCCTGGGTGCCAAACCATCATTATGAGAGTCCAATCAAGACAAAAATAAGTGTAGAAGAATAAAAATATTTCAATGAATTGGCTGCATGACAGCTTACTTAATATCTAGATGGAAACAAAAGGTTGTGAGGCATGAAAAAATAAATTACTTTTTAAATACATTACTGGAATGACAGTCAAAATCAAGTATAAGAAAAACAAGAAGCACTCAACTCAAACCACTTCTCCTTGCACTGCAGTTCTAATTATAATTTATATTCAGCTTTATTAAAGTACCAAGTAACATGCTGAAAGTAGAAATCTCTGTGATGCCCCCACTTGTAAAAATGTTTCTTATCCAAAAAAGACCTGCTGCCTGACAACTATCTACTTGTTTCATGGGGAAAACATGATCAAAGTAAAAAATGAAAAGCAAACAAGAAACAAGCTCAAGATACATTGCTTAAAAGATTACTGTACAGGTTATGGACCACACATGATTGGTATTCTGTTTAGTTTACTGGTAAAGTCTGTAGAGATGACTGGAAGTCTCCAACAAGTGTAATGAACTTTTTAAAATAATGGAATCCTGTTCGTTAATACCCAAGGCTTATACATTATCTAGTAAAGTATTCTCTGCATGGCAACAACAGAAAGGCTTTCAATGTTGGCAATTCTTTAACAGTATGCTTATTAAAGCTTACTTGCATCTTACGATCTCAGACAAGCTTACCTTATGGTCATTAAAGCATTGCTACTTAAACACAGAGCAACAGGCACTTTCTGAGTAGTAAGCATAAATCTGAGTAATAAGCATAAATCAACAGTACAAAAATATGACAGAAACCAGACCGTTCTACAAAATCAAGGACAGATGAAAAGCCACTGTAGTACTTGTGTCTACCTTGGATGGGGGGACACACTGCACATTTACACTGCATAACTACTCCTTGCCTTGCTTGGACACATCCAGAGTCATTACATGGGGGAGTGGGGTGCAGCAAGTATGTCACAATTTGAAATGTCTCTGGCTGACTGTGATGGCCCTGACACATTTCTCATACCTCTCAACCTCAGAGCAAGAAATCTGGACAAAGCCATACACAGAAGTGGGACAAAGGCCCAAAATAATTGACAATTTTTAAATATTGCTCTAATAAACTTAGAAAGATAATAGAATAGGTCTTGCATTAGTATGAATTTTCTGAAGGGTATAAAATCTGAAACTCAAATGTCTGTCATTATTTTCTAACTTCAGTCTTTAGTGATTTGTCACTAATTTGCCAAAAAACACAATTTTATGAAAAATGGACCAAAAATGTGATGCAAAAATATAAAATAGCCACACAATACAGCTGGGAACCTGTCAAAGAAGGGACACTTTAATATTAGTACTGCTAACTTGAGCAGCTGACAAAATAAAATAATCTACATGCATTTCAAGTAATCTATAACTTTGATTATTACAGTTATTTCTTAATTGTAAACCCTCCATGTTTTCTTCCAAAATTGCTATTTTGCGGAGGGATTATTAGGGGGAAGAGCAACATTTTGAGCCAAAATCGGGGACAGTTGAGAGGTTGGCTATGCCTAATTCTATAAAGCAATTTATTTGCATGTATTTCTCAACCTGTTAATGCAGTAAATCCGAACAAGGCCAAATATACTGGGGGAACATATAAACAGTACTAAAAATTGCTCTTGTATAAACTGAGACAGTTGATAGAATATCAGTTCTTACTTTAGCATGCATTTTTCTGAAGATTATGAAGTCTGAAACTCAGTGTATCATTATTTAGTGACTTAATTCCTAAATGATTTGCCAGAAAACTACAAATTTTATGAAGAACAAACCAAAAATAAGAATCAAAAATCTATTCATTCTTTGAAAATCTGGACAGTTGGGAGGTATAGTTCAGCTGGGCCTGTCTGAGTTTGCTGCCCTCCCCCCTGACAAAATCATGGTTGAATGGAGCCACTGCAGCCATTCCAATGAACCAGTACTTGGCTATTTCACTCCATTTACCATAAACACTAATGTGCATACTGCTTTACTTCTATGATGAGTTGGACTTCATTTGAAAGTTTTATTTTGTATTTTACAGCACAAACACTAAGTCATCTGCTAAACAAAGCAATGCAGTCTCACAATGAAAACTTAGCATTAAAACTTCTCTGCCATTGAAACTCACATTCATTGAAACAGCATTGAAACCCACATTCAAAGAAAATACATTTTGCCAGTGGCAGATAAAGATTCATTTTGGGCTGTTTTCAAATCATAGGCCCCTTGCATATGAAATATACATGTGCTCTTTTATACACCTTCCTCATTGTACTAAATTATATTCCTTGTACAATACAGTACAGTTGTTAGAGGGCGTTTTAAATTTGTTTTGAACATTTTTCCAGTAAGCAATGAAACAAAACGCATGCACCCATAATGGCAAAACTGCCCAGTTCAGAACATTTATCATAAAAGTCTACTCAGACTTCCACAGTCCACCATTATTAGTAAATATGCACAATTCTACAGTCCACCATTATCAGTAAATATGCACAATTCTACAGTCCATTATCAGTAAATATGCACAATTCTACAGTCCATTATCAGTAAATATGCACAATCTCTGAAGAAGTAAAAGTCATCTAAATAATTCCACATTAAAGAAATATGTAACTAATGAAGAGGTTGCTGCTAGCAAACACCTTTATATTTCATGGTTTCATCAAAAAATAAAGCATCTGTTGCCCCTCAGGAATAAATTGCCTATATTACATTAAAAAAATAAGCTAGTAATATTGCAAGAGGAAATGGATGGCAAACTGATAACAGACTCATAGTTAGTATCTTCACCAAGGAGAACATTCTTAGTACGGCAGCATCCAGCCCTTGTGGGAGTAGAACCCACAGCCTTCTGCATCAAAAGCAAGTACACAATCTGTTGTGCTATTAACAAGACAAACCAACTTCACTTAAGCAACACTAAACTTCTGTTCCCCTGCAGCTCTCAGCTCCTTGTAAAATCTACTCAATACTCAACTGCATCTCAACTTCGCAGCACAAGAAAACTGGAAAAAGCCAAAATGTATTGGGGGGGGTCAAAAGACCAAAAACCAGGGACACATTAAACATTGCTTGTATAATCTTGGAAAGTTGCTAGAATAAAATGCTGTGTTACCACCATACATTTTACTGCCAAGGTCCTTGTGCAAAACAGTCAGAGCAACATACCACTACGCCAAATCAGCTGCTTTGTAAAAGAGAAGAAGACTAAAACTTAAATGGCTATCATTTAGTGAATTCAGTTCTCACCATAGCTGTCAACCTCTTAGTACAAAACACCTGGACAGACTCAGTAATGAGGGAATACAGCCCTCAAACATATTCAGTGAATTCAGTTCTTGCCATAGCTGTCAACCTTAACACAAAAAACCTGGACGAAGCCAATAATGGGGGAATACAGTCCCAAAAATAGGGACAAATTTCAAATATTCATCTTATAAACAGAAAATTGCTAGAATAAAAGGTTGTGTTACGGTTGTGTTACTATGTATTTTCTGAAGAACATGAAGTCTGAAATTCAAATGCCTGTCAATTTTACTGCTGACAGAACAAAAACAATTTTCAGCAGAGACCCAGGGAGAAATACTGCAGACACGTCTTTGTAAAATGACAGGGCACCAGAGCAAATCCACACAAACACAGGGAGGAGATGCAGACTCTACACAGAAGGCACCCCAGCCAAGAATCAAACCAGAAAACCTATAGCTGTGAGGCAACAATACTACCACTGCACCATCAAATATGCAAGGAATTAAGCATTCAGAAACAAGTCTGAAATTCAAATGCCTGTCAATTTTATTTAACATTTGTTAATCAGGACAGTCTGACTTGGAACAAAAAAAAATTTCAGCAGAGGCCCAGGAAGAAATAATGCAGACATGTCTTTGTAACATGGGAGGACACAAAAGCAAACCCACACAAACACAGGGAGAAGATACAGACCACACAAAGAAGGCAACCCAGCCAAGAATCAAACCTGAGAACCTGCAGCTGTGAGGCAACAATGCTACCACTGCACCATCAAATATCAAGCATTGCAACATTTACAAACCACAGATATTATGAGGAACAGATCAGATCAAATATGAGGCAAAATCTGCAATTTTTTTACAAATGGTGGTGGGTAGGGAATTCAGGTCTTTAACACCTGCATACAAGGTACAGGGTTCAAGCCTGAGGTATTCCCTACCACACACACACACCTGTAGTAGCAAACCACAAAAACTAAATATACTGCCCTGGGTGCCAAACCGTCATTATGAGAGTCCAATCAAGACAAAATGAAGTGTAGAAGAATAAAAATATTTTGATGCATTGGCTGCATGACAGCTTAATATCTAGATGGAAACAAAAAAGGTTGTAAGGCATGAAAAAATAAATTACTTTTTTTAAAATACATTAATGGAATGCCAGTCAAAATCAAGTATAAGAAAAACAAGCAGCACTCAACTCAAACCACTTCTTGCACTGCAGTTCTAATTATAATTTATATTCAGCTTTATTAAAGTACCAAGTAACATGCTGAAAGTAGAAATCTCTGATGCCCCCACTTGTAAAAATGTTTTTTATCCAAAAAAAAACGGCTGCCTGACATCTACTTGTTTCATGGGGAAAACATGATCAAAGTAAAAAATGAAAAGCAAACAAGAAATAAGCTCAAGATACATTGCTTAAAAGGATTACTGTACAGGTTATGGACCACGCGATTGGCATTCGGTTTACGGGTAAAGCCTGCAGAGATGACTGGAAGTCTCCAAGTGTAATGAGACTCTTAAAATAATGTAATTCGGTCCTTTATTACAAATACTGGCATATGCATTTCAATACCCAAGGCTTATACATTATCTAGTTAAGTATTCTCTACATGGCAACAGAAAGGCTTTCAATGTTGGCAATTTTTTAACAGTATGCTTATTAAAGCTTACTTGCATCTTGCAATCTCAGCCAAGCTTACCTGATGGTCATTAAAGTATTGCTACTTAAACACAGAGCAACAGGCACTTTGAGTAATAAGCATAAATCAACAGTAAAAAAAATATGACAGAAACCAGACCATTCTGTAAAAATCAAGGGCAGATGAAAAGCCACTCTAGTACTTGTGTCTACCTTGGATGGGTGGGATTCTCTGCACATTTACACTGCATAACTACTCCTTGCCTTGCTTCGACACATCTAGAGTCACTACATGGGGGAGTGGGGTGCAACAAGTATGTCACAGTTTGAAATGATTCTGGCTGACTTGTGATGGCCCTGACACATTTGTCATACCTCTCAACCTCAGAGCAAGAAATCTGGACAAAGCCATACAAAGAAATGGGACAAAGGCCCAAAAATAAGGACAATTTTTAAAATATTGCTCTTATAAACTTAGAAAGCTAATAGAGGTCTTGCATTAGTATGAATTTTCTGAATGGTATGAAATCTGAAACTCAAATGTCTGTCATTATTTTCTAACTTCAGTCTTTAATTATTTGTCACTAATTTGCCAAAAAAACACAATTTTATGAAAAATGGACCAAAAATGTGATATAAAAATATAAAATAGCAACACAATACAGCTGGGAACTTGTCAAAGAAGCGACACTTTAATATTAGTACTGCTAACTTGAGCAGCTGACAAAATAAAATAATCTACATGCATTTCTGAAATAAAAGTAATCTGATTATTACAGTTATTTCTTAATTATAAACCCTCCATGTTTTCTTCCAAAATTGCTATTTTGCGGAGGGATCATTAGGGGAAGAGCAACATTTTGAGCCAAAATCAGGGACAGTTGAGAGGTTTGGCTATGCCTAATTCTATAAAGCAATTTATTTGCATGTATCTCTCAACCTGTTAATGCAATAAATCTGGACAAGGCCAAATATATTGGGGGAACATATAAACAGTACTAAAAATTGCTCTTGTATAAACTGGGACCGTTAATCGAACAGGTCTTACTTTAGCATGCATTTTTCTGAAGGTTATGAAGTCTGAAACTAGTGTGTCATTATTTAGTGACTTAATTCCTAAATGATTGCAGAAAACCACAAATTTTATGAGGAACAAACCAAAAATAAGAAGCAAAAAATCTATTCATTCTTTGAAAATCTGGACAGTTGGGAAGTATAGTTCAGCTGTGGCTGCCTAAGTTTGCCACCCTTCCCCCTCACAAAACCATGGTCGAATGGAGCCTCCCCCTGCAGCCATTCCAATGATCCATTACTTTGCTATTTCACTCCATTTACCATAAACACTAATGTGCATACTGATTTACTTCTATGATGATTTGAACTTCATTTGAAAGTTTTATTTTGCATTTTACAGCACAAACACTAAGACATCTGCTAAACAAACTTGGCATTAAAACTTCTCTGCCCTTGAAACTCACATTCATTGAAACAACATTAAAACCCACATTCAAAGAAAATACATTTTACCCGTGGCAGATAAAAATTAATTCTGGGCTGTTTTCAAATCATAGGCCCCTTGCATATGAAACATACATGTGCTCTTTGATAATCCTTCCTATTGCTTTGAACATTTTTCCAGTAAACAATGAAACAAAACTGCCCAATTCAGAACATTTACATCATAAAAGTCTACTCAAACTTCTACAGTCCGCTATTATCAGTAAATATGCACAATTCTACAGTCCACCATTATCAGTAAATATGCACAATCTCTGAAGTAGTAAAAAAGTCATCTAAATAATTCCATGTTAAATAAATCTGTAATGAAGAGGTTGCTGCTAGCAATCACCTTGATATTTCATGGTTTCATCGAAAAATAAAGTGTCTGATGCACCTGAGGAATAAATTGCCTAAATTACATTAAAAATAAGCTAGTAATATTGCAATAGGAAATGGATGGCAAACTGATAACAGGCTCATAGTTAGTATCTTAACTTTCAGTACGGCAGCATTCACCCCATATGGGAGTAGAACCAACAACCTTCTGCATCAAAAGCAAGTCCACAACCTGTTGTGCTATTAGCAATGCAAGCTGACTTAGCATAATCAGCACTAAACTTCTCTTCCCCTGCAGCTCTCAGCTCCTTGTAAAATCTACTCAATACTCAACTGCATCTCACCTTCGCAGCACAAGAAGTCTGGAAAAAGCCATATTTATTGGGGTGGGTCAAAAGGGCAAAAATCAGGGACACATTAAACATTGCTTATATAATTTTGGAAAGCTGCTAGAATAAAATGCTGTGTTACCACTATACATTTTACTGCCAAGGTCCCCGTGCAAAAGAGTCAGAACAACATACCACTATGCCAAATCAACTGCTTTGTGAAAGAAAAATGATGTGTTACCACCATACATTTTACTGCCAAGGTCCCTGTGCAAAACAGTCAAGAGCAACATACCACTACGCCAAATCGGCTGCTTTGTGAAAGAGAGGAAGACTGAAACTTAAATGGCTATCATTTAATGAATTCAGTTCTCACCATAGCTGTCAACCTCTTAGCACAAAACACCTGGACAAACCCAGTAATGAGGGAATACAGCCCTCAAACATATTCAGTGAATTCAGTTCTTGCTATAGCTGTCAACCTTAGCACAAAAAACCTGGACAAAGCCAATAACAGGGTATTACAGTCCCAAAAATAAGGACAAATTTCAAATAGTCATCTTATAAACTTAAAAAATTGCTATAATAAAAGGTTGTGTTACTATATATTTATTGCTAGAATAAAAAGTTCTTTTACTATGTATTTTCTGAAGAATATGAAGTCTGAAATTCAAATGCCTGTCAATTTTACTTCTGACCGAACAAAAACAATTTTCAGCAGAGGCCCAGGGAGAAATACTATAGACGCATGTCTTTGTAAAATGGCAGGACACCAGAGCAAATCCACACAAACACAGAGATAAGATGCAGACTCCACACAGAAGGCACCCCAGCCAAGAATCAAACCAGAAAACCTATAGCTGTGAAGCAACAATACTACCACTGCACCATCAAATATGTAAGGAGGTAAATATTCAGAAACCTGAAGTCTGAAATTCAAATGCCTGCCAATTTTATTTAACATTTGTTAATCAGGACAGTCTGACTCGGAACAAAAAAAACAATTTTCAGCAGAGGCCCAGGAAGAAATAATGCAGACATGTCTTTGTAACATGGGAGGACACAAAAGCAAACCCACACAAACACAGGGAGAAGATACAGACCCCCCCCCACAAAGAAGGCACCCCAGCGAAGAATCAAACCCAAGAACCTGCAGCTATGAGGCAACAATACTACCACTGCACCATCAAATATCAAGCATTGCAATATTTACAAACCACAGATATTATGAGGAATAGATCAGATCAAATATGAGGCAAACATCTGCATTTTTTTTACAAATTGTGGTGGGTAGGGAATTCAGGTCTTTAACACCTGCATACAAGGTACAGGGTTCAAGCCTGAGGTTTTCCCTACCACACCACCATGAGTCTAACCACCTGGGGCATTTTCACACACACACACACACACACACACACACACACACACACACACACACACACACACACACACACACACACACACAATTTACCTGTAGTCCATAACTCCAAAGTACTTCCGAAATAAAATAAATCCTGCCTGTAAACCACCACCGCACATCTGATCCCTATCCAAAACCCGTGCACATCTGACCCTGCCCATTGTGAGATCTTCCCCCGATGAACTCCAATCCAGACCCTGCCCGTCGTGAGATCCTAAATTCCTGACTGCTGACGTTGCAGTCCGACCCCGACGCATTTCCCCAGCGAGTTCGCAGGACAGTCTATGCAGTTTAAAACTGCATAGACTTCTGGGAGCTCTGTTCTCCATGTTTCCCAGTCAGGACTGCTGCTGAGACAATCTGTGCATGCTCCAGACTGTCTCAGCAGCAGTCAGGACTAGTGCGAATTTAAAATTTTTTTTTTCTATTTATTACTTTTTATTTTTTTATTTTAAAGTTGAGGGGGCTGCAGTCCGGCAGTCCAATAGCACGGGACACCCCTGAAAACCACCCTTTATCAGTGTAAGAAACACTTCAAAATGACTGCATCTTGTGAAACAAGTGCACACAGCACAACAAACTTTTCAAAATAACTGTCCTTTGTGAAATAACAATGTAAGAAACACTTTGAAATGACTGCACTTTGCAAAATAACCGTACTTTTCACACAGTAAACTCTTTGAGCTAATTATACTGTAATAAAGCACACACTGCAAACACTTTGCACACTCTAAGATACTTCAAACGACTCTAGTTATACTTTGAATAGGTTTAGTCAATGTAAAATAGCAGCCCATATCAAAAACACGGCCGTTTACTAAAAAATGCAATTGCTTTTGTTTTCCATGCTCATTTTGCCCTATTATTGTATTTGTTATGCTCTTTTGCCTTCTATTATGCTCATTATACTTTTCTTGTGCTCTTGTCGCCTCACAGTAAGACGTTGTCCTGTTCTATTCTCAGCTAAAGCGTCTTCTGTGTGGAGACATGCGTGAATGGGTGCACCTTCGTTGAAGGTTGTGCATCAGGCCTGGCAAGTCGGTACGTAAAAATCTACTGCCAATCATTAGCGGACCGGAGTTCCGCTGTGGCGACCCCTAACCGGGAAAAGCCGAAAGATACAACAACAACATTACTTTTCTTGTGCTCATTTTACTGTCAACATGCTCATTATATTAGTCAGAAGTAATTCTGAATGCTCTCATAAGTATTTTGAATCATGTTTTCAAATATTGTGGTTTCGAATATTTTGTTTAATCAATAACATGTTTTGTGATTTTCGTTTGATTAATCAATAATGCATTTTATGCTCTGCAAATGCTTTGTATCATTTTCTTTATGAAATAAACCATTTATGTGAGTTTTAATTACCTGAAGTTCATTTCTGACCTTTTAATTGTTTAAGCAGGTTGGAACAAGACCATGTCGTTCAGGCTTGTCGGTTCTGGTACAGTGTCAGACCATCCTGCTTCTGACACCATATCACTCATCTGGTCAGGACAAAACAGACAAACAGTTGTGGGTTCGATATAAGCAGCTTTATTACACACAAACACATCAGGACTGAGGCTTAGTAACTTAAACTTAAATAAACTTATAAACAGACTGACGACTGCACTCATACATGTTACCACTCTGGCTGTTCATTCGAAATAGCACTGATGCCTGCACATGCTCACTGTTTATATGCATGTGCCTACACTTGGAAATGCTTCTTAAAGACACAACACACAATCTGTTCTACAGACTGAACAGTTTCAACTCGATCTAAGACTGCTGTTCATAGCAACTCAACCTATTATGATCATCAGTATGAGCTCCTCAGATCTAGCTTGCTCGTCTCATGTGGGCACACTTCAAATTAAGGGACTTGGGACCAAATATATGGCAAAACCATGTGATAAAAACATAAAATAGCCAAATTTTCAAATCACATCAAAAAAGGACAAGGAAATCCACTGACAGGACATACAGTTCTTTATTATATCCGTTCTGGTACCTCGGCTTCTCACCTACTGTTGGAACATTTTCATATTCCAAATATGTCCCTTTATATACCATTCCTAATCAACAATAAATCAATTAAATTTTCCCAGTTACATTTATTAAATCCTTAAGTGAATACTTCACCACAAAACCATTTTTTTTAAATAGCTAACACACTGAAAAGGAATGCTGTTCAACCTGTAAACAATACCCCTGTTAAATACAAATTAATTCATAGAAATATATACATACAACTGTAATACTTTTGTTATACAGATAAATATCTCCGTCAATGTATAAATATAGAAATATATATATATATATACATATGGATATATGCACACATATACATACACATACATACAAAAACATACATACACACATTTTTTCACATTAAATTAAATGCATTCAATATAAATACATCAAATATTAATTCAAACACTAAGTGCAATTTTCTAACAAATTATTGTACCTTCTTTTAAGCTTAATTTTGCAACCTTTATTAACTTTAATTCAAATGTATTACTAAGCTGTATTAAATATTTAAATTATTTTCCAGATTCATTCCCTGGGGATGTAAAGTGTGAAAATTAATAATCATACGACTTTCCAGTCTGTTCAACTGATGTTTAAAATTACCACATAAAGATGTGGGATGTGCAAGAATGCTAAAAAATAAATTGTATTCCAACACTTTGTGTTTTGACAAGAAGTGCATGACTACTGGACTTTCAGGTTTTTTCCTTCTCACATCACCTAAATGTTCCATAATACGCACTTTAACCTTCCTCGTATTTTGACCAATGTACCAAAAAATAGGATCACAGTTACATCCTATGATGTAAATCATACCACAACTATCACAGTTATAGTATTTATTAGCCCTATATATATTGAACAAAATATGTTTGATTTAAATTCGTTGGCATCTGAACGAATGCATGAAGCAATACATGGGACAGGGGAAATGTTAAATGTAGATGTCAGACATTTAGGCGATGCTATTATTGTTCACAATGTTACTGAAGTGAATAATATGAATTTAATTCAACATGATTCTTTGAGTCAGGAGATGTATGAAAAAGCTCCAGAACTTGAAGAAAATGCATCACAACTTATTTCTAGAAACATTAACACTGTAACTGTTGATTATAATGTTTGTGACACAGTGGGGGTTAATGATGTTTTGAAAGTAATTCAAAAAGTGGGTATGGACATTGAAGAAAATGCTTTGAAAATCATTAATTTTACTGACAATTTTACCGACTGTGATCTCAGACTTTGCTAGCAAGGTATTGCTTAAAGTTGCAAAATTTGTGCCAACCAGAATTCCATCTCTTACTGATGTGATTATTAATGTTAAAAAAATTCTGCTGTAAATTGAACCTTAGAGTATTTTTTTCAGAAATCAGATGTACCTCTTGCAGATGAGGGGGATGTAAATGACATGGAATCTTCTGATGAAGATGAGTTATTAAATTTTAGTATTTATGGCAATGAAATATATGAACGGTTGCATAAAAAATCCTTCATTATATAAGGATGTCAATTAAATCATGATAAAAACAATTACAAACTTAAAAGGGAAACGACATTTTTTACAAAGCATGCACACTATTGTCATATTAACCTAATAGATGGTAATAAACTATTCAAGGCTAGTAGGAATTGAATGTATGAAATTAAAACATACAAATTAATACATAGTTCAATTCTTCTGATGTAAAAATATTTCTCTAGTGTAAAAATATATAGATTCATAATCTTATGATATATAACTAAAACCTATAACTGAAGTTAATAGTATAAATATAAATATGTAAACAATGCTTACAAGAAGATATATGATTACATAAATATATACAGAATAAATATATGTATAAAAACATCAACATATATATATGGAGAGCAAGTAAAGCATAAAACTGTATTAATAGGTATATGCAATCCAATGAAATATATCCTATATGAATCATATGCCCATATATTCATACATATGGATACAAATTTCTTAGTAATGTATTACTGGTATTTGTTAGTATATTATTGCTGTCTTTCTGCTCTCATTCACTTAAGTTCTAGTCTCTAACAAGACAAATGTACATAAAATTCAAAATATTCAAAATATATCCAAACAATCTAGTTGTCATAAAAATAAATATAAAAAATAAATACAGAGTAGATGTTAAACATACTTCATAGATGATGCTGGCATAATGTCATATCAGAATAGAACTCAGCGTATAAAAAATGTGTTTAAAAGCATATATAGAAAAAAGTATATTTGTGTATATGAGTATATGGATATATATACACGTCTATACTTGGTGACTGTGTAGGTATGCTTAGCTAAGTGATTCTCCCATATATTCTAGTCATTTAATATTTCTCCGTTTTCTGAGCCTAGGTTTTATTGATGCCCTCTCATTCAAACCTGACCCATAGTCTGCCCTTAGTCGAACAATCCAGTCGCTCTCCCTACTTTCAGTATTGCTTCTAATATCACCCCCTCTCATACTAGGTTCTAAAACTTCAAGAGCCCTAAACAAAAAAGTGTGTGTATTATCATAGGTACTAACGTGTTTGGCTAGGGCATTATGTGGTGATCCTTTCCTAACATGATATACATGTTCTCTTATCCTATCTCTGAATTTCCGATTAGTCTTTCCTACATAAAAATTCCTGCAAGCTTGACAGACTGCAAGATAGATCACATTGCTTGTCATGCAGTCTGCTGCAGCATTATTGTAGAAAGTACGTTGTGTATCAGGGTGTATAAATTCAGATTCAGTATCAATATAGTGACAGAAGTTACATTGTCCACATGGGACAGTACAGTTAATTGTCATATCAGCTTTCTTTTGTTTGGAGTAGCATAGCCTGGCGCCGAAGGATGACATCATCGCTGTAAACGCGGATATGGAGAGGCTCCACAAGCTCCTAGAAGACATCGAGAGGAGCTTTTTCAAACTAAAAAGGCTTCAGGCACAACGCCTGCATTTGCAGTTCTGCATTGATAAAAACATTGTGCCTCGAGGCTTGCGCATATTTAATATGCCGAGCCAAGGTCGCGAGCATCCTGAGCTTCTAACAGCATGGCAGAAGCTGAACTTAGACACAAGTAAGAAGTACTTGGAATTACTGATAAACTTTTTTGAACCAGAAGAGAAAGCGCTAATGGAGGAAATCAATGAGAAACAGTCTGTAATATTCCGGGACTTCACACAAGGTACTGTTCAACCCCTATTTGAAAACCTTTTAGATAGTGTATTGGCGTTTGAACGCAAATTGACACAACAAAAAAGACATAAAATAATCAGGGATCTCAATGATTTTAAATTAGGCCAAGTCTTTGCTTGGCCTAGATATGGACGCAATGTTGATAATGTTGACTATACTAATAATACTGCTACTAACACTCATTCCAGTAATACTTTAGATGCCAACAATATTAGAAGAAATGCTGTTAGGAACTATAGGGCTCCTAACCAAGATATCTTGAATTCTGTAATTACTCCATCTATTGGAAATGCTTGTATAAATAATGGTTTACAGAATATGAGTACTGTTAATAATTCTGTTACAATGGATAATGGTACCAAGGCTAATGTTAATGAAGAACAGAATGAACATTTAGTAGTACAAGGTATTGACACAGATGTGAATATAGCTGCTTCACCAAATGCCTCTGCTAATATTGTTGATCTTAAGAATATGAATAACATTATATCTAATGCTGCTGTTAGTAATGACTCAAATGATGTGATCCATATAATGCACCCAAGTATGACTACAGAGACTAATCTCTATCCTAATGTACAGATTGTTAGGAACAAACCAAGTACTGAAAATCATAGAATAGACGCTGTTGTCAGACCCAAGGTGCAGAGTACATTAACGAATTTACCATCTGAGACAGGCTTGAATGTTTCTTTTCCCCTACCTATCAGGCTAGAGAAAGGCCCCAGACGTGCACGCTCAATGAGTCGTGGACGGCAGAAGAGGAAATTATCAGAGGATCCGCCACAGGATCAAACCCTGAAGAGGATGTGGAACAAAGACAGACGCTAGTGTACAATTTATCTGATAGAATATTAGACTCTGATGATCTTACACTATTGAGTAAAGGGCTGAATTTTATACCCAAAAGTAGAAGTGTGATTACTGAGACTATGGCGGATTTAAAGTTATTTTGTAGGAGTGTTATGCTAAAGCTACTTTACAGAGATAATATTCCCAGAGACCAAACCAATAGGGAATTTGTTTTTAAAAATCTCAGTGAATATGTTCCCACTAATCATCCCCTGGTTGAGACATTCCAACGTCTAACAGAAGAGGAATTATACAAGTATTACTATGATGGAAACAACAAAAGTAAGGACAAGAAATGTTATAATAAAGACAACCTTACATATAGTGAAAGACTTAGCTTGAAGAGATTACAAGGTGACGATACAATAGTTGTGAGACCCGCTGATAAGGGCGGTAGACTGGTGGTCATGAATACAACACACTATTATAACTCTATGAAAGACATGCTGACTGATAAGTTCTATGAAGAGATTGCTAGGGATGTACCCATTGATATCATAAGATCTATTAAGGACACACTGTTGGACATCTATAAGAGTGGTATAATAGAGAAGGATCTATATGAATATTTAGTTATCAAAGAACCACTGATCCCTGTTATACATGGACTCCCAAAGATCCACAAGGACCCTGTGAACCCACCAATGAGGCCCATAGTATCAGGTCGTGATTGGGTCACAGAACATTTATCAGTATATATAGAGAAAAACTTGAGACCTATCTTGAATATGAATAGATTTGTCTTGAAAGACTCTAAACAATTCTTACTAGATCTATATGACTGTATCAAGGATGACATTGATCAGAATAATTACATATTTGTCACCCTAGATATTCAATCTTTATTCACTGTGATTCCGAACAATCTTGGACTTGTTCATGTGACTGAATATCTACGAATGCACAGTGATTACAGTGTTGTCAAGATAGATCTAATTGTACATTTTTTGGAATTAATATTAGAGAACAATGTCTTCATATTTGATGAAACCATTTACAAGCAGGTTGATGGCGTAGCAATGGGGACACCCTGCGCTAATAGCTACGCGAACATGTTCTTGGCCCACTGGGAAGAAACAGTCCTATTTTGCAATGAAGTGTTTAGAGAAGGAGTAATCTTCTTCCGACGATTTGTGGATGATGTTTTTATTCTCTGGAAGGGGACACCAGAACGTTTAGGGTCATTATTAGGTGAAATGAATGACCTGACTACCTACTTAAGATTCACCATGAATTTCTCACAAGATAGGATTGAGTTCCTGGATTTGGTTTTAGAAAGACTACCCAATGGTTTGATTAATACAGGTGTTTTTAGGAAGGCGTGCTATAGCAATTCATTGTTATTAAGATCTAGCATGCACCCTTCGTTTGTGTTTAAAAACATAATTAAAGGTCAGGCCATTAGAGCCTCACGCTTGAACCCCACTGATGAAGGATTCTCCGTGGAGTTAGAGAATTTGAGAGGCCGATTGATTAGCAGAGGCTATAACATCAATGAAGTTAATAACAACATGCAGAGTATACCAGATTTAAGGCAAACCACAGCAATGCCATATTTTGGACCCACAGCCCAGAGCTGTCTTCTAAGAGATAAACCAACTACTACTGCGTCTACTATGAAATTTATGACAACATACACTTCTGATCACTCTGAAATTAGGGGTATAATCAGTAAATTTTGGGGAGTCCTACAGATTGACAACGACCTTAAAGAAATAGTTGGTGAACAGCCGAAATTTCTATATAAAAATAAGAAGAATCTTAAAAGAATGCTATGCTACTCCAAACAAAAGAAAGCTGAGATGACAATTAACTGTACTGTCCCATGTGGACAATGTAACTTCTGTCACTATATTGATACTGAATCTGAATTTATACACCCTGATACACAACGTACTTTCTACAATAATGCTGCAGCAGACTGCATGACAAGCAATGTGATCTATCTTGCAGTCTGCCAAGTTTGCAGGAATTTTTACGTAGGGAAGACTAATCGGAAATTCAGAGATAGGATAAGAGAACATGTATATCATGTTAGGAAAGGATCACCACATAATGCCCTAGCCAAACACGTTAGTACCTATGATAATACACACACTTTTTTGTTTAGGGCTCTTGAAGTTTTAGAACCTAGTATGAGAGGGGGTGATATTAGAAGCAATACTGAAAGTAGGGAGAGCGACTGGATTGTTCGACTAAGGGCAGACTATGGGTCAGGTTTGAATGAGAGGGCATCAATAAAACCTAGGCTCAGGAAACGGAGAAATATTAAATGACTAGAATATATGGGAGAATCACTTAGCTAAGCATACCTACACAGTCACTAAGTATAGACGTGTATATATATCCATATACTTATATACACAAATATACTTTTTTCTATATATGCTTTTAAACACATTTTTTATACGCTGAGTTCTATTCTGATATGACATTATGCCAGCATCATCTAGGGAGTATGTTTAACATCTACTTTTCTGTATTTTTTCTATATGACAACTAGATTGTTAGGATATATTTTGAATATTTTGAATTTTATGTACATTTGTCTTGTTAGAGACTAGAACTTAAGTGAATGAGAGCAGAAAGACAGCAATAATATACTAACAAATACCAGTAATACATTACTAAGAAATTTGTATCCATATGTATGAATATATGGGCATATGATTCATATAGGATATATTTCATTGGATTGCATATACCTATTAATACAGTTTTATGCTTTACTTGCTCTCCATATATATATGTTGATGTTTTTATACATATATTTATTCTGTATATATTTATGTAATCATATATCTTCTTGTAAGCATTGTTTACATATTTATATTTATACTATTAACTTCAGTTATAGGTTTTAGTTATATATCATAAGATTATGAATCTATATATTTTTACACTAGAGAAATATTTTTACATCAGAAGAATTGAACTATGTATTAATTTGTATGTTTTAATTTCATACATTCAATTCCTACTAGCCTTGAATAGTTTATTACCATCTATTAGGTTAATATGACAATAGTGTGCATGCTTTGTAAAAAATGTCGTTTCCCTTTTAAGTTTGTAATTGTTTTTATCATGATTTAATTGACATCCTTATATAATGAAGGATTTTTTATGCATTTGTTTAAGTGACCTGAAGAAGCTATACCTAGCGAAAGCGCTTGTCCGTTGCAATAAATTGGTTTGTGGATTATAACATTGTACGCTTTATTTGGATCTTTATTTTGGAGTTTATCCAGAGCGACACTGCATTGGAGTATCCAGCTTCACCCCTTCCATAACCTGACTACTGATACTCATTTACCTATACCATTGGAAGGAGTGTTTACCTGCAAGGGGGATTAACTTTTTTCAATGAAATATATGAGGCATGTATAAACTTGGATGAAGATGATAATTCAAGAAGTAACAATACATCTGAATTTTTCTTTACTGGATATGGTTGTTTAGAAATGCCCAAATTTAAATCAGATAGTAATTTCATGCCCCCCAAAAGTAGTCCAGCCATAAACATTTTTGAAAATCTAGTGTGTAAAAAAGTGGAAAATACGTATGCCCAGTTTGTCAGGAGTTTTGAATCATATAATTTAACCAAGGAAGAATGGATGGCTTTACAAGAACTTAGATGTAATTTGAATGATATAGTATATAAAACTGCTGACAAATGAGGTAATTGGGTAGTCATGAGTGTGTTGCAATATGATGAAATGATTTCTAACATAATATCTGAGGAGGGATATTATGTTGAATTACAATATTATCCATCACATAGATTTGAAACTGAATTGCAAGACATACAACATAGTGAAATGCTTGTTTTTTTAAAACATAAATATGTACAAAAATTGATGGACAGAACACCTAGGCATCCAGAGCAGCAGAGACCAGAAAAGACATCCTAGAGCAGCAGAGACCAGAAAAGACAAACTTTCCAGATTCTAAGTATTGTTTTCTGCATTTTCGACTTTTTAAGCCTTTCGACGACTATTTCTGCATGTTTTATTCAGTTATTACCTGTTTTTACTGTTTTTAATAGCTTGAATTGTTTGTTGCACTTCCTTGTTTAAGTTTTGCTTAAAAGTTAAACAACAGGCTAATACACTCAAGTGTACTAGCTTTTGATAGCAATTAGTCGAAAAACACAGCATTTATTGTATTTTCTGCCTATCTGAAAAAAAACTTGAAAAAAACAAAAAAAATACTCTTGTTTTCCATACTTTCCTAATAGTTTGTTCCAGTGATCAGATTTTGCTGATCCCTGGGCTTTGTCTTGGTTCCTGTGTTTCTCCATTTTCCTTGTTTGGTCAGGGGGAAGTTTCTTTACTCACCAGTGAGAGTGGGGAGTACTGAGCTGCCTGTTTGTCCTCAGAGGAGTGGTTTAAGGCAGTAACTTGTAGTTTATTGGTCATTTCCTGTCTTTACCAGCCCCCTGCTATAAAGCACGCTTTGGTGGGCTTTTCTGGCTATAGAGAACTCAGCACAGCTCCTCGTGGTATCCAGCAGAGTTCCTAGAGCAGCAGAGACCAGAAAAGACAAACTTTCCAGATTCTAAGTATTTTTTTTCTGCATTTTCGACTTTTTAAGCCTTTCGATGACTATTTCTGCATGTTTTATTCAGTTATTACCTGGTTTTACTGTTTTTAATAGCTTGAATTGTTTGTTGCACTTCCTTGTTTAAGTTTTGCTTAAAAGTTAAACAACAGGCTAATACACTCAAGTGTACTAGCTTTTGATAGCAATTAGTCGAAAAACACAGCATTTATTGTATTTTCTAACTTGAAAAAAACAAAAAAAATACTCTTGTTTTCCATACTTTCCTAATAGTTTGTTCCAGTGATCAGATTTTGCTGATCCCTGGGCTTTGTCTTGGTTCCTGTGTTTCTCCATTTTCCTTGTTTGGTCAGGGGGAAGTTTCTTTACTCACCAGTGAGAGTGGGGAGTACTGAGCTGCCTGTTTGTCCTCAGAGGAGTGGTTTAAGGCAGTAACTTGTAGTTTATTGGCCATTTTGGGTCATTTCCTGTCTTTTCCAGCTCCCTGCTATAAAGCACGCTTTGGCGGGCTTTTCTGGCTATAGAGAACTCAGCACAGCTCCTCGTGGTATCCAGCAGAGTTCCTAGAGCAGCAGAGACCAGAAAAGACAAACTTTCCAGATTCTAAGTATTTTTTTCTGCATTTTCGACTTTTTAAGCCTTTCGATGACTATTTCTGCATGTTTTATTCAGTTATTACCTGTTTTTACTGTTTTTAATAGCTTGAATTGTTTGTTGCACTTCCTTGTTTAAGTTTTGCTTAAAAGTTAAACAATAGGCTAATACACTCAAGTGTACTAGCTTTTGATAGCAATTAGTCGAAAAACACAGCATTTATTGTATTTTCTGCCTATCTGAAAAAAAACTTGAAAAAAACAAATAAAATACTCTTGTTTTCCATACTTTCCTAATAGTTTGTTCCAGTGATCAGATTTTGCTGATCCCTGGGCTTTGTCTTGGTTCCTGTGTTTCTCCATTTTCCTTGTTTGGTCAGGGGGAAGTTTCTTTACTCACCAGTGAGAGTGGGGAGTACTGAGCTGCCTGTTTGTCCTCAGAGGAGTGGTTTAAAGCAGTAACTTGTAGTTTATTGGCCATTTTGGGTCATTTCCTGTCTTTTCCAGCCCCCCTGCTATAAAGCATGCTTTAGCGCGGAGTTGCCACAGGTGCACACAAGAGCAGCAGCGGTTAATCAAGGTTAAACTATTCGGGCTACCTAAAGTCCACTCTTCAAATTTTCCCTTAAAACAGCCTTCCTTCAACTGTACTGCTGATCAAACCAGTGTATTCTATATCTAAAAAGTTCAGCTCTACTTGATCCTTAAGTAGACTATTCTCTATCTGTAAAGCCTAGCACTTGCTCCTAAAGTATTTTTTTACTTTGATATAGCACTTTTATTATACATAGTACCCCACCAGCCAAAAACCCCTTTTCAATCACCCACATCCCCCGGAGTCTTTTTAAAGTCTTAGTCTATTCCTTCTAGCATGTCGAGGGATCAGTTGCTAGTGTCCTCTCCTGCTCAGCTGGTAAATCTGGGAATATTGAGGCAATGTTACAATTGTCTCATGTACACGGACAACCCTCTCCTTCTCCCACAAAACACAAATACATGCGAGAGATGCAACTATATAGCCAAATTGGAGGCTGAGCTCTCTCAACATAGGACTGGCAAGACCAGACAGGAGGAGAAGGTAACCACACACACCACAAACCCAGTCTCACATAGTACTATCACAACTTCAAATCATACACATAAATACACAAAGACATACTCGGAGGCTCTGATCAAAAATCTACCAAAACATCAGAGGCCACCAAAGCAGACACCCAAACAACTGCCACCTCAGGACATAACACATGCAACACATAGACCACATAGTCAGTGTGCCAAACAGTCACAGCCCTTAAGGCCAAACACAATGCCAGACACACTCGTCATTGGTGACTCCATAGTCAGACACACTGACGTCCCGCTCACCAGATTGAGTAAGGAGAAGGTCACAGTAAGCTGCCTGTCGGGCGCTAGAATCTGCCACATAACGCAAGCACTCAGGTCTCTCAACAGCAGGTACAAGTACGACTCTGTCATTGTCCACGCTGGTGTGAACGACCTGAGACATACCTCCTTGGACTACATGAAAAGAGACATAGAGGAGCTCTCTGATTATGTAGCCCAAGCAGGTATGACCCTGACCTTGAGCAGTATCCTACCTTCACCAAGAATGATGCCACAATACAGAGACAAGATGATCAGCTTTAATAATTGGCTTAAACTCTGGTGTCATTCAAAGGGGATCCAATGTCTGTCTGCCTGGGATGACATGCTGGACAAGCCACGCTGCTTCGCAAGGGACGGCTTACACCTGTCACCCCTGGGCTTCCGGATATTGGCAAAGGCTCTTGCCACCCCCATAGTGCCTTTTTTAGGCAAGGCTCAAATTCTAAACCTACCACCCTAGAACACAAAAAAGGAAAAAAACTAAGGGTAATGCTGCTCAATGCCAGAAGTCTCAACCTCAAGATGCACGCACTCGAGGCCCTTCTCAGTATGGAGAACATCGATGTCTGTGCTGTGACTGAAACCTGGTTCAAGGCTCCCGAGAGCACCCGGCACTATCAGGTTTTACCTCATATCATGCGTTCCGACCCCAAAATCCGGACAACACCAAGAAAGGAGGGGGGGTGTCTATATTCATCAAGGACACCCACACCTCAAGGTTGGTGGCAATGCACGATGCATCGGAGACCATCCAGGTGCAATTAACCATAGGCAAGACTGCGCTGCAATTTGTAGCATGTTACAGGCCACCCTCTCAATCTCAGGAACCTCACATAGCTTTCCTGAAAACACTGGTGGGGATAAATGTATCTCCAAACACCATCATACTAGGTGACTTCAACTACCCGAATATAGACTGGGATCACTACTCAAGACCCAACACTCTAGCCCAAAGGTTCCTAGAGTTCATAAACTCAAATGCCATGGAACAACTAGTCACCATCCCCACAAGAGGAGAAAACATACTAGATCTCATCATCACGAACATGGGGCCACAATGTTCAACACCGGAAGTATACCCCTCACTGATGAGATCAGACCATA
Organism: Protopterus annectens; assembly: GCF_019279795.1. Taxonomy (NCBI): domain Eukaryota; kingdom Metazoa; phylum Chordata; order Ceratodontiformes; family Protopteridae; genus Protopterus; species Protopterus annectens. Next base: position 482,857,264 of record NC_056731.1, read on the forward strand.
AACTAATCTCACTGGAAGTCCACATCCCGCCCCCACCTGAGATAAAAAAGACCACAGTGAAGAACTTCTCAAAAGCCGACTTCACACTTCTAAAGACTGGTGTGGTCTCCTTAAGGCCCCGAGCTCGGAAACCATTACTCAAGCCGCTGAATCACTTACAAATGCCTTCTACCAGCACCTACAGGACTGCATGGATCAGGCAATCCCAAACAAAACAAAGACTCTTTGTACCAAAGGCAAGCGTCCAGTCTGGTGGACCCCAGCCATAAACAAGCTCTACAGCAAAAGGAGGAAGCTACTACAAGATAGAGCAAAATCCTTAAAAGGGAAGTCACCTTTGATCATTATAAGTAAAAAACTAAGATCTCTCATAAAATCATCCAAGGCAAATTTTGAGAGAAAAGTCACTAAGGACTCAAAAGACAATCATAAGGCCTTCTTTAGCTATGTTAGAAACCTGGGAGGAAACTCCCAGATATGCTCAGAATTAGTTCAAAATTATGTAAAAATTACTGAACCTACAGACATTGCCAACATACTGGCTGACAGGTTCAGTGCAAACTTCTCCCCCCCCAAAAGGTGAGATATCTATACCAGAGGATTGTAGCCCCCCAACCATCTCTAACGCTCAGGTGAGAACTGCTCTCTCCAAGGCAAAAAACACAGCATCCATGGGACCAGATGGTGTCCCCGGTTGTGTGCTCCACGAACTCAATGAGGAATTAAACCCGCAGTTAGGGCAGCTGTTTAATCTTAGCCTCACCTCAAGATACATGCCCAAGGAGTGGTGTACGGCAACTGTGGTCCCACTTCACAAAGGTGGTGCCTCCACCGACCCTGGAAATTACTGTCCCATCAGCTTGACAAGCCTGATCTGCAAAGCTATGGAGAGGATCATAATGGAACTCATAAATAAAGACATAGGGGACTTGCAGACTTTGGATCCGACCCAGTTTGGCTTTGTCAAAGGCAGATCATGCCTTTTAAACTTGGTTGACTTTTTCGAAACAGTCACCAAGGCCATTGATGAGGGAAAGGCAGTCCACACAGCCTACCTTGACCTGGCAAAGGCTTTTGACACAATACCCCACTCAGGTATCATTGAAAAACTCATCAGCTTAAATGTAAACCCATACGTCACAAGATGGGTTGCAAACTGGCTAAGTGACAGAACCCACAGGGTCAGAGTTGCTGGCGCCATGTCAGACTCAAAGCCTGTCAAAAGTGGTGTCCCACAGGGCTCAGTCCTGGGCCCACTCCTGTTCGGCATCTACTTTTCAGAAGTACAAGCGAACACAGGAGGATTATGGCTGACAAAATTTGCAGATGACTGCAAACTGGGCGCCATAGTTGAGAACACATCTGACACAGATATCCTTCAGAAGGGTCTTATAGAAATGGATAACTGGTGCCAGAGCCATGGCCTAAAGTTAAATGCCAAAAAATGCATAGTCATACCCTTCGGAAAAAACAAGGTTACCCCTAGCTACCATATAGGCGGCAACCCACTAAGCACAGAAGAGGTTGTCAGGGATCTGGGGACCCAGGTTGACAGTAACCTTTCGTTTGACACTCGCGTTGCCAAAGTAGTTAGGAAGACCTTCTACATTGCCCACCTGATCATGAAGGGATTCACATCTAGATCAAGGGAGGTCATCGTCCCCCTGTACTCATCACTCATCAGACCAATGATTGAGTACAATGCCCCATTCGGAATGTATCTGACACGACACCTGCAGCAACTGGAAAGGCCCCAAAAGTTCCTCACCAAAAGGATAAAGGGTCTCAAAAATATGTCCTATGCTGCCCGACTGAAGAAACTCCAGCTCTATTCAGTCGCTTACTGTCTGCTCAGAGGTGACCTGTGCCTGACATACAAGGCCATGTCCAACCCAGAATTGATGAACATGCTTCACCTCAAAAAATCTAGATCCCTCAGAACTACAAGGGCGGGAGACTTAAACCTTGACACGGTTATTAATAGGACGTACTGGAGGGACAGATTAATCACCCAGAGACTCCCTATGCTGTGGAACAAAATCCCGGTACATGTGAGGCAGAGCACCTCGCTGGCTTTGTTCAAGAGAAATCTTGACCAATGGATGGGAGATCGCAGATATACCCCAGGGAATATCTCAGTGTCACTGCTTGATAGAGGCACAGCAAAATAATGGGCATAGTAAAGGGGTGGCAAAAGCCACAAAACTCTGGGCTAGGCTTATAAATGCCCTTGGGCAGATAGCCTAGTATGAACCTATGAACCTATTCCAAAAGTCCATAAAAGTATGTGAAAGTCACCCAGAAGACCTATTATTTCTGGGATTGGTTCTTTCCTTGAAAATGTTAATATATTTTTGGATTTTCATTTTAAGAAACAGTTGGCTGCAATTCCATCACATGTTAAGAATACCCAACAAGTTTGTCAGGAACTGTTAAATTTGAAATGGGAAGAAGATTATTTTTGGGCAACAGTAGATGTCAATGCATTACACTCTAATATTAACATTAGATGGGGTATGGAAGCAATGGCAAAAAAATTGGGAGAAGGGCCACGTTCCACATTTTTGTTAACTCTGCCTGAATATTGTGTCACACACAATTATTTTACATGGAAAAAGAAATTCTTTTTGCAAACGAAGGGAACTGAGATGGGGGCAGCTTTTGCCCCTTCGTATGTTGTTGTCTTTCGTCTTTTCCCGGTTAGGGGTCGCCACAGCGGAACTCCGGTCCGCTAATGACTGGCAGTAGGTTTTCACGGTGCCAAGTTGCCAGCTCGATGCCCAACCTTCAACGATGCCATAGTTTATATGGGAGAATTTGAAAATCAGTTTATGGTACGACAGGATTACTTTGCAAGGAATGTAATATACTACAAGAGATACATAGATGATTTATTATTTATATGCAAAGGTGAACAGGCAGAATTTGTAAATTTTATGGAAATCTTACACAATAATTCACATGGGTTGAAATTTACTTGGGAAATTGGTATGGAAAGCATTTCATTTTTAGATGTCACATTTTATGTTGATGAAGCCAAAAGGGTACAGCATAAGCCTTATAGGAAGCCCACCGCAGTTAATAATTTCTTACATGCAACTAGCATGCATCCCCCTCATTTGATCAATTCACTGCTATACGGTGAATTTAAAAGAATTTCCACCAACACTCCTGAAACAAATTTAAAAGAAAAGAATTTGGAAGAGACATTCACCAGATTACAGAAAAGAGGGTACAGTAAACATACATTAATAAAGGCTAAAATAAAGTTAAAAATATTGGTGATATGAGAGGTAGGAATGAATGTTATCCACATGGCAGTAGAATTGGAAATGTTGAACAACATGAAGGGATGGAAGAAAGGTTATTTTTTGTTACTAGATATTCTAAATTTTCTCCAATCTTGGAGAATATAGTCAGGCAAGCTTGGGAAATAGTGAGTCATGACACTTCCATCGGATGCTTGTTTTCTAAGCATATAACCTTTTCCTATGGCAGATACTGTAATTAAAAACAATTATTGAATAAAAAAAGTTTAAAATCAAGATATTCTGATGCCATGGGGAAGACAGTAGGATCTTATGGCTGTGGAAGATGTTCAGTCTGTCATAGGCTTAAAAATTTAGATGGTACAAAGATTAATGGCAGTCTATATAGGGCTAATGAATACTATAACTGTGATAGTTGTGGTGTGATTTACATCACCGGATGTAACTGTGACCTTATTTTTTGGTACATTGGTCAAACTACGAAGAAGGTTAAAGTGCGTATTATGGAACATTTAGGGGATGTGAGAAGGAAAAAAACCTCAAAGTCCAGTAGCCATGCACTTCTTGTCAAAGCACAAAGGGTTGAAAACAATTAATGTTTTAGCATTCTTGCACGTCCCACGTCTTTAGGTGGTAATTTTAAACATCAGTTGAACAGACTGGAAAGTTGTATGATTATTAATTTTCACACTTTACATCCCCAGGGAATGAATTTGGAAAATAATTTAAATATTTAATACAGCTTAGTAATACATTTGAATTAAAGTTAATAAAGGTTGCAATATTAAGCTTAAAATAATGTACAATAATTTGTTAGAAAATTGCACTTAGTATTTGAATTAATATTTGATGTATTTATATTGACTGTATTTAATTTAATGTGAAAAAATGTGTGTATGTATGTTTTTGTATGTATGTGCATATACATGTGTGCATATATCCATATGCATATATATGTATATGTATGTATATGTTTGTATATTTATACATTGACGGAGATATTTATCTGTATACCAAAAGTATTACAGTTGTATGTATATATTTCTATGAATGAATTTGTATTTGAATTGTTTACAGGTTGACTGCAGTGGTGGTGCTGCGGTAGCGTTGTCGCCTCACAGTAAGACATTGTCCTGTTTGAGTCTCAGCTAAAGCGTCTTCTGTGTGGAGACATGCATGAATGGGTGTACCTTCGTTGAAGGTTGTGCGCCAGGGCTGGCAACTCAGCACGTAAAAATCTACTGCCAATCATTAGGGGACTGGAGTTCCGCTGTGGCGACCCCTAACTGGGAAAAGCCGAAAGATACAACAACATTGTTTACAGGTTGAACAGCATTCCTTTTCAGAGTGTTTGCTATTTTTTTAAAAAAAATTGGTTTTGTGGTGAAGTATTCACTTAAGGACGTAATTAATGTAATTGGGAACATTTAATTGATTTATTGTTGGTTAGGATTGGTATATAAAGGGACATATTTGGAATTTGAAAATGTTCCAACAGAAGGTGAGAAGCCGAGGTACCAGAACGGATGTAATAAAGAACTGTATGTCCTGTCAGTGGATTTCCTTGTCCTTTTTTTGATGTGGTTTGAAAACCATGTGATAGAAATGAAGGTCTTTGTCCAGATTCAGAGAAAAGAGGTCCTCTGAGTTATGACAGATAATACTACTTTGGTGTGATACATCAATCAGCGGAGGAACTCACCCATATCTATGGTGAAGGCTTGTTATGCAAGTTTGGGAAATAGTCCAAGAGGCAGGGTTGACTATGATGATAGCCTACAATAATTTGCAAGAAAATCTGTTGGCAGATTAGCTGAGAAAATTTCATATTGTCTGACAGTTGAACAGGGATATCTTCCTAGATGTGATGAGAATGTCAGTGTGCCAGAAGTCAAACTTTTTGTATCACTTCTAAACTGGCACCTGAGGAAGTTCAGCTGCAGAACAACGATACCAGAAGCCTGGAAGATACAAGTATTCTCTCTGAATTGGACAGGTTAGTTTCTTTATGCTTTTCTTCCAAAACCTCACTCTGCAGGGTACGTACTGCTAAAAATTAAGGTGGAGAAGCCAAAACTTATAACAGGGTCTTAAATTTGGCCATGACAATACTGGTTCTCTCTCCCCTACACAGCCTAGCAAGGAAAAAGTGGAAAGTGTTGCCTCTGTGTGAACCTGCTCACATAAAAGAAAGGGTGCCTTCTGCACCCCAACTTTGACACTCTAAGGCTGCCAACTTGGAGGATTTCACATTAATGCCAACTAGGCACATGTATTCTGAAAATATGTTAAACATTATGAGGCAGACTAGGAATCCAAACACATGAAATCCTACCTAGCAAAGTGGAAAAGATATTCCTCTGAAGCCTATCAAAAAAAGTAAAATAAACATAAGGTAGACACAGCAATGGATCTGGATTACTTGTTAGATCTTTACAGAACTGGCCTTTTATGCATCTTTAAAAGTTCATGCTTCTGTTATTTCAGTGTGCTTGCCCATGGACCATCTGTTGTACTCCAAGCCTTTAGTAATGCAGTTCCTAAAAAGGGTTTTGCATCTTACACCAACAAGAAAACCAAATGCTCCATCACAGGAATGCAACTATATCTTAGAAAAAGTGGCTGTAACCTTCTTTTCACCACGTATTTGTCCTACAGATTTACTTTGGAAGATGATGATGATTGTGGCTGTCACTTCTACCAGACGGATTTTAGAACTTCAGATACTAATGTGTAGTAAACACTTTTAGATTTTTTCTCAGGCCGGGTACCTTTCATATCTAACCCATCTTTATTTATGGCTAAGAATTTCACAGTTATCCCTCAAATGTCATTCATCTACCAATGTTCTTTGCTAACCCACAAAAACTCAGTTCCCTGGATGTGCATTGACAGGTGAGGTTCTAATTTCACAAGATTAAATAGTTCAGAAGAAAAGACCAGATTTTTTTTCCACATTGAAGGGGGAAAAAGTAAATCGGTCAACAGACTTTCCAAATGGTTTGTACACTATTTTTATTGCTACTCTGGTCATGGTAAATTTGTTCTTGGGCATATCAAAGCCCATTCTATTAGAGCCACAGCAACCACCACAGCATTTCTCAGAGGGGTCAGTAGACTGACCCCTCTGAGAAGCTACCACATGGGTCTCTGTCCATACATTCTCTTGGAACTACAATATGGCAGTCACCTCGAGATTCCGAGCTGGATTTCTCTCCTCTGTTCAGCAAGGCTCACTATCCTAACAAGTTTTCCACCTGGGATCCACCCTGAACTTTCCTGCCTTTGTGAGTTTTCCCAAGAAACTATGACTGCAACTCTGAAGAGTATTATGAACATAGTACATTAGTGTTAGGAGCTTACCATAAATGTTAATGTTTAAATACATTCACTGTTGAAGTCCAGGTTCCCTTTCACTTCCCCCCTTTTCTTCTGCATGGTACCTTGGGTTGGGTCGCTTTCCATATGATTCAATTTCATCTCCCTACTGTGCTCCTTCCATCTTTTACCTTGCCATACTTCCCAGACAGTGAGACTGGGGTAGACATGTGGTACAGGGGACAATCCCACTTTAGTCCCCTAGGATTTTGGGATCAGAGTGTTCTCATTTGTCTTTAATAAGATGTCCTTGGGTGGTAGGGGGATGGAGCTGGGTGACGCCTTTTGGAAAGGTAGATCTCTGGAAGTTGTGTCTGTAAGTTGAGTCAACTGTGGGAAAGATTGCACAAAAATTAAGGACTGCAACAGTGAGTATATTTAACTATCAACATTTATGGTAAGCTCCTAACATTAATGTACTTAGCTAGAACCTCCCACATTCAGTCCAACAACCAGTCTGTTATGTATTATCTTAAGTAAGGTGCACTGTTGTATTTTAGACAGGGACATCGCTGACTCAATGGTCAAATCTCAGGCAAAATTAAGTTGCTAGTGGTCTTCCTGAGCTACTCATTCAGTCCTCTTCTGGAGTTACAGATTTTGGAGCCTTATCTGGTGTAGATCTTCTTTAAGAGGGACATATTGGAGATGTACTTATTTGGCACTGGAGAATTCAGATATTTATTGACTTTAAATCTGTTACGAGAGCAGGTAAGCTGGTCCAGGGATTCTTTTCAGAAATTATCTTGGCCAAACACAAAACAAGTTATAGTAAATTACAGATATTGTACAGTCACATAAAATGGATTGATGTCTTTTACAAGCAGGTTCAAAATGTAGCAAGAATACCTTGTATTTGCTGTGATTTGTATCTCTCTACAGGGCATCTTTGGATCCTTCTCTGATGAATCTCTTCCATAAAACCAATCCACAAAAGTTCTGGAAAGGTATCACTACCCTCCTAAAACCTGGCACAACTGAAAACCCAAGCCCAGGCCCAAATGTACAAGACACAGATCTAGCCACCCAATTCAACTCTTTTTTCATAAACTCTATTTCCAAACTAACCTCTTCCTTCTCTAATAACACTCAACCTCCTATTTCCACTTCTCCTCTCCCATCTCCCCCCTCCACCTCCAGTCTCTTATTCCCCACCCTCTCAACCTTCACCATTCTCCATAAAAAACATACCTACTTCTACCATAAAAACCTCTTGCAGAAACTAAAACCATGCACCAATGCCCCCGACAACATTCCCTCATACTTCCTCAGCATAGCTGCCAAAGCCATTGCCTTCCCAATCAGCATCCTAATCAACCACTCTATCCAAGAAGGTCTTGTTCCACAACTCTGGAAAAAGACTTTCATCATTCCCCTGCACAAAGGAGGCAATGATACTAATATCACCAACTTCCGGCCCATCGCCATCCTCTCTCCCATCTCAAAACTCCTAGAGAAATGTATCAATCTTCAACTCCTTTCCTATCTCTTGGACAACAACTTATTAACTCCCACCCAACACGGATTCAGACCTAATCACAGCACTATGACTTCCCCGCTATCTTTCCTAGAAACTGTGAATAAAGCTAGAGATTAGATTCTGGCTTTACTGTATCTACCATCCCACTTGACCTCTCTAAGGCCTTTGACACTATCTGTCTTAACCTACTACTTACTAAACTATCTAACCTAAACCTATCACCTTCATCTCTCAATTGGTTCACCAGCTACCTCTCCAACAGGCAACTGGCTGTCAAATGGAAAAACACCACCTTCTCTTTCCTCAACACCCCCACAGGTGTCCCACAGGGTTCCATATTGAGTCCCCTCCTCTTCAATATATTCATAAATGATTTTTTCCACTCAATCCCTTATGCTAACATTATTCAATATGCAGACGATTCTACAATCATCTGTGCTGTCTCATGCATCCCGACTCTCTTAAAGCTGACTCAAGATACCTTCTCTACCACAGAACAGTGGATGAAAGACAATCATCTAGCACTCAATGCGGCAAAAACAAAACTTGATATTTACCCCCTCTAAAACCAACACCATTGATAGAAAACTATTCTCCATCACCAGACAAAATAACACACCTCTTGAACTGGTATCTGAAACCAAACTACTAGGAGTCCAGATCGATGACAAGCTTAAATTCAATTCCCATCTACAACTAAACATAAAAAAAACACCAAAAACTTGGCATGCTCTACCGACACAATCGATACCTCACTTCAGCTACTAAGCTCACTCTCTCTACTACATTTCTCATACCCTCCCTTCTTTATTGTGCCCCTCTCCTAACAAACCTACAATCATCTCTCAAAACAAAACTGTCCTCTTGTTATAATAAAATAGCCAGATTCATCCCTAGCAACATATCATCAACCCATCACTGTGCATCTCTTCACAAACTAAACTGGCTAGAGCTTCCCAACTACCTCTTCTATACTCAGCTCACCTATGCACACAAACTCATTTTCCACCCTGCCCTCTCCTCTACCTTTAAAATGTACCACCCACAAAGACTCCTAAGATCTAGCAATCAAAACCTAATAGAAGTGTACAAACCCCTTCGCCCCCCAGGACAAACCTCCTGTCCTTTTCCCTTGCACGCCTATGGAACTTCCTTCCTCCCTCCACTCATACCATCACTAGCCTCCCGTCCTTTAAAAAATCGCTTCACTCACATCTAACATCCACATGGGAATGTACCTGCTCCCACCCCTCATAGTCTATTCTCCACTTCCTACAGTCATCCGTCTCACATATTCCAGATAACAACTTCACATTTGCATCTAGCAAACAACTTATTTGCATCTACCAAATTCTAAGCCTACTGAAACTAACTTCTTATTATCCTCTAATCCTACTATTTCATCTTAAGAAACCATATATTTACTAGAGCAATGTTCTTCTTCTATATAATAAAAAAAAATATTGTAACCTCAGTATTTTTGTTTTGTCTTAGAACCAGAAATAGTTAAATTGCAAATTGATGTAATCTTTGTGTAATCTTTGTGTTGGAGCTTTTCTCCCCAGGACTCCATTGAAAACTGGTTCTTTTGGCCCAATGGACTATCCTGGTTAAACAACTGCAAATAAATAAATAAATATCTGCAAAACAAATAACAGAACTGCTCGATTCAAGAAATTTAAACATTGCTTGCAACAAAAATAGGGCATGCTGGAGGGACAGGCACTTCTCTTAGAGAGTACCCCCCTCTCTGGGACAGGCTTCCCATCCATGTGAAGCAGAGTTCCTCTTTTACCCTATTCAATCATAACCTTGACCAGTGGATGAGAAATCAGAAATTCACCCCTAATGTGAAACATGTGTCTGTAATGGACAAGGCAGCTTGTAATTGCTTGACCAGTCATGCACTAACTCCCATAAATCCCTTAAAATAACATGTATGGCACCAAAAATTGTTGGATACATTTCAAATGTATAGGTAGGCTTATAAAGGCCCTTGTGATCATTAGTCTACACACCAATGTACCTATACTAGATTTTAATTTATGTTTTCATAAAACATGGCATTAACAATGTAGTACAAAATGTCAAATATGGTCAAAACTAGACTTGGTTGACATCTGTTTGGTCTACACAATTTGGTCGATAGGTGTGTGAGATTGCACAATTCTTAAGGTTAAATATTCCCTTTCCTTGATATTCTGTGATCTTGGAGCTAGTATATAATTAATATGGGGTGTGGGGGGGCAGGGGTCTTGCCCTCTCTGCAAAAAAAAAAATTTCTTTCTTTTATTAATTTAAATTTTGAATGAGCCAAGGTCAGTACTTGGCACATACACTGCATGCCATTAGCATTTGCATTTTTGACATTTTCTGGTTGATGTTAAGGGCATCAATGATTTTCAGTAGACCTGTAATAGCGGACCATCACTGTAGCCGTATGTGTGCTTAAAAGTCCATCATTCAAAATATCTCTACACTGAATGACACACACTGAATTGAAACTTTATGTCTGTCTTAACATGTGCAGTGGGTAACAACTCACGACCAAATGTCAGGCCAGGAGAAAAAAAAAAAGAAAAGAAATTCAAGCTCCACCAGCCCATTAAAAACCAAAAAAAACCAAAACATCAAATATGGCCAAGCTTTCTCTGGGCTTTATCAAGACATTTTTTAATTTTCAGCAGCTTCTTTTTTTTACCATTTTCCCTCCTTCCCTTTTCAATTTAATTGATAATCAATTGCATGCAATTGCAAAGTTGATTTAATACAAGAAGAATACTTTTTGTATATATATATATATTCCTAATACACCCTAATGGTGTTAACAATTTTTTGTTTGTTTGTTGTTGCCTGGGAGAGAAAAGCGTGTTGATGATATTTGGATGTTTTGTTTTTTTTTACGCTTTTTGCTGGTGGAGCTGCATATTAACAACTCACATTAACAACATTGCATTGGAGGCAATTAACCTTAGGAAATATGTATTGAAATAGAAAAATATATGCCCTATAACCCTTGCATTCTGTTTTAAAGCTAAGTACAATTTATGGAGGGCATGTGTTAGTAGTTGAAAATAGTAAAAAAGCATTGTTAGTAGCAGAGAGCTAGGAATTTACTGAGATTGTAAGTATCCTACAATGTGTGAGTATGGAGGTTGGTACTAATTTTAATTTGGTATTTGACAAAACTAATGGCACATTATAAGGTCATGCTTGAGATCACTAGGCTGTTCATTTTCAAGCTTCTCCAAATTTTTTTTTTGGCTATGACCTCCTGACTGACTATCCTCAAGTCCCCTCCATCTGACACTAATGATGCATTGGTTCCACTTAAGGCGAGAACCAGCACATCTGTTCTTGGACTCCACTAAAGGCCCCTATGGCCCGTTTGTTCTATTATCTAGGTAACAGCTTTATAGGCCGCTTTCTTCCAGGATGTTAGTACTACTCTTCCTCTTTAAATAGTGTTAAAAACCTTCTAGATCTTTATCAGATTTTTCCCTACTAGCTTCCAAACTTCCACAGGAATACCATCTATTCCTGGGCACTTTCTTGTGGATTGGTTATACATCACCAATTTTATCTCATCTCCTCCTATCCTGTTAGTAATTGAGCCTTAACTACCTCTAACTGTGACATGTTTAACTTTTCCATAAACATTTCCATTTGCAGCTTTTTCTCGGTTTCCATATTTCTGTGCTTTATACACACTTTTTATAGAATTTTTAATACCTCTACAGGATCTCTTGTCATCTTCCTCGTTATAAACTCACTAAGCTTGGTAACAGCCCTTTCTACTTTCTGTTTCCTGAGTAGTTGTGCTAAAAGCGTTCGTGCTCTAGAGTTATTATCAAAAAACTGTTGCTTAACAGCAGTCTTTCTAAACTCATGCATATTATTGAGGTAATCTCTTATTTTCTCTTTAGCATTCTGCAGTTGCTCCTCTTCTTGTTCTGTGAGATTTCCCCTTATTCTGCAATGCTTTAACATTAGTCAGTCTCTCTGAACAATTCTTGTTACTTCTTAACAAGATCTCCCTTTCTTTTATTTCCACCCTATTTTTAAACTCCACTTTAATTTTATCCCATTTCTAAGCTATATTTTTAGAAGAAATGTCTATCTTCTCTAATAGCTCCAGAATAATTCCCACTACAAACTCCTTAAATTCCTCTGTTTTCAACAGATAGGTGGGAAAGTGCCAGTGTCTCATTTTTATTTCATTACCATGTGTTTTTATTTTAGTTATTATTGGCACATGATCTGAAATAGTTATTGGGTGCATATCAAGACTTTTGAATTAAATGCACATGTTCCTGTGAAATCAAAATTCTGTCTAGCATAGCCCATTTTTTTATCTTGGGGAATAATATGTACATTTGCTCCGAACTCCTAGTACTGAATTCACATCTTCCATGCCAAATATTTTCATAAATTTCTTCAAAAATCTACCCTCCTTTGTTATATTTTCCCTGCTAGTCTCCCCAGACACCTCTTCACTGCAGCAAATCAAATTTCAGTCCCTACCTTTAAGTAATATTGCTTGTTGATTATTTCTCCCACACTTTTCCTAGGCTCCATTATAGCAGTTTTAGGTGGAATATAAACACATGCCAGTACAATCTTCCTCCCTTGACATTAGCCCCTTAATACTACAAATCTGCCAGTATTATCTTATTTTTGTCCTCTTCTATCACTATTGGTGCTACTCTTGCAATTAATGCAAGTACTCCTCTTTTCCTTTATCTCAGGTATTCTGCTGAATAACCATCCTGAAAACCTTTGTTTATCAAATTCACGTCCAATTTTTCCAAGTGTGTCTTCTGTAACATAGCTACTTACACTCTACATTTTTAATATAGTTCACTACTCTTTTTTTTTTTTGTATTTATCTGTGAGACCATTGACATTTAAATACATTACAGAAAGCATTACTGTGTTAAAAAGTTATCATTCCCACCTTTTTTTGTGTAGCAGCTTATTTGTTAAATGTCTAGTTCCAGCTTTTATTTTACATGCATACACTGTTTGGTAGGTTGATCTTTTATACAGCTGTTTCTTGTCATATCCATTTAAGCCTATGCCACATCTTATGAAACTTTATGTTTTATTGAAAACCCTCAAAAAACAAACACACCCCAATACCCCCTAAAACATATGAACTTAATACTAACACACTATGTATATCTTCAAATACTGATGTTTCACTCTCCTAATAGGAGCACGTTTTCCAAACTGAGAGCCATACTCACAAACCTGGGTTAACCTAAAAGAAAGGATATCCATGTGGGTACAGCCTGAGCCTCTACTACATGCTGTATGTTTTTGTCTTATCTTTATAACTCTCCCAGCTGGAAAACACTTGAAAGCTTTCAGAAAACATTATCTCATAGCCATTCTCTTTATCAGACTGCCTCCTTGGAGAAATGTAGACCAGATACAGAGTTGCTACTAAGCATACATTTACTAGAGAAAAGCTTTATAATATTCAGTGTTCTTTTTCATTTACTTGCTTTTTCATAAAACTTGTTACTAGATCAAGCTAAGAGCCTTAATCCAGTCATTCCCCTATGCAAGAATGAGAAAAGGTACATTTTTTCTTTTGTCATGCTCTTTTGACCAGAATTTTCTTTTTTTCTTTTACACTGCAGTGCCTACATTTCTTAAAACTGAAGAGAAAAAGAGAAGGGAAAAATAAAAATAAAACAGGAGCAATTGTTAACATTAGTATCCCTATTACACTTAAGATAACTGAGAACACTTTACTTTATAGCATGCAAAGAAAACCATGTATTATAAAAATATTACTATTAAGAAAATATTGTTTTACCTACAGTTAACATTCTCCATCCTCTTCCCCGCTCCTAAGTATTTTTCAAACAGTGGTGACATGAAGTAGGTCATATGCTTTAGAACCCCCTACAAGTTTAACAAAGTCAAAAAGTTCCAATACTTCCAGATTTTCTTATTCTGTCATGTTTCACAAATATAATTATTGCTTTGTAAACCCACATTTGTCAATTTCCAACTTACTGTTTTTATTCCTGTTCATCTCCACTGTTCAAATCCTGTCTCTGTTTCATTTCCAACATACTCTCTATTCTTCTAGATAACTCTTGTGCTTTTTTTCCTTCTATCAAGCATCTCCCATTGAAAGATTAGAAAATGTTTCATTGGCACAATCTCTCTCTGAGGTCTTTATTACCAGAAAAAGAAGCAGAATCTTCTTCTGTTTCACAGCTCACTTTCTGTTGGACAAACTTTTGTATTTCCTCTGTAGCATGTAATGCATCAAGATTTTGTCCCTCCAGAAAATAATATTTTGAAGATAGCTGGGTACAGCATTTTAAATCTCATGCATGTTTCTTGACATTCCCTGAATAGTGGAATGAATTTACTATTATTCTGCCTGGTGTACAGTGACTGCTGTCTCTCACTTTTAGTACTTTGTCCGCCTGCCACAGTTTTGTCAGAATCAACTCATTCTGCTGATAGGATTGCATCTTTACTACTAAAGGTCTAGGATGCTTTTTCATAGCCAGGTTTGGAACATATACACTGTACCCCTTCAATTAACAACGCCTGCTGTGGAATACCTGTCCAGTTGCTTATTTATACTTTCCTAAAATTAATACAGTGTGAAAATCTCAGTTTTCTCTGCATGCTCTATTCTCTAATTCTATTTTTTTTAAACATGTCTTCTTGAACAGTTTCATATTCAGTCAGCCTTTTCTTCATTTCAACCTTTTTTGTGGTTTTATCACCTTGTCGAAATATCTGTTTAAAGCTTCTTCCATTTTTTTAGCCTTTTGCTATTTGAGTTGATATACTCCATCAGTGTTTCATTTATTTTAATCAGGTCTGTTTGCAATTTTTTTTACACTTTCCTCTAGTTTACTGGAAGTCATGTCTGGAACTTGCACTGATTTTGCTTATAGCTGCATTACTCTTCACAGTCAGTGGTTTTTTTCCCTTTCCTTGTGTAGCTGATTTTCTTTCAGGTCCTCTGTATTTTTTTTCTGGCATCCAGGCAGTACACTTACTAGCTGGTTACTGAAATTTACCCAGAAATATAAGTCCAATGGCTTTATCTGTTGAGTTTCTGTTTTCACACTGGTAGAGTTAGAATTAAGCTCTTACTCAATAAGCAGCCATCATGGAAGTCTCTATGTCTCTTGTTATTTGAAATGTGACATCCTTTTTCTTTTATGGACCATCCCTGCAGTTGCAAATAAATGTATTACTAAAGAATAAACACCATCTTTTAAAGGCTTTTTATCTCTCTTAAAACAAACAGCCATCAAAGAGTCTAAAGTAAAAGAACTAATAAGTTATCTTAAATTATTTATAAATAATCCTTGGTTGAAAGTGACAACTCATTAACTTCTACCAACACAATCTTTTCTCAAATGACAAAAGAAGTTAAAACAGAAAATGATAAACGACAAAAGGAAGAATCTATTAACAGAGCATTTCTAATTCTGTTTTTAGAACTCAGGCCTTTGTATACATTGCATATAGTTTGTCTTGGTTTTTTTCTTTTTAATATTATTATTATTCCACCATTAATATTACTTATTATATTACTTGAATGTTTATTTGAAAATGAACAATAATATTTTTTGAATAGAAAAAAGAGGCAAGCATCTAGCACAAGAAAAGTAGTTCAAAGCAGTGGACTACATTGCACAACTAAAATCACAGCTATTACGATTAAGCTCAACTCTGCTATTAGATAAGGTTTCCAAGCAGTACTTATCATTCACAGTTAAACCCAAGTTTCTTATATACCATTTATATACAACTACATTACCCACCCCCTAACCAAAAACTATTTCAACAAGACTGTAGATCTCTATTGTATTTAAACTCTGATGTTCTCTCTCAATCAAACCAAGTTTTCCTTCAACTCATCCAAAGGGAAGGTCAACCTACTTGTCTCCCCTCTGTTGTCAGCCTCATTGCATTAGGTATCCTACAGCAATGTAGCAACTGCTTTATGCTTACACATGATGAACTCTTAGTAGACACAATAATTGCTGTTTGTGAGATGTTAGTATTTAAGAGATATTGAAGCCTCACCCTTACAAAAATAAAAAAACTGTCAGCATTACACGTAAACATATCACACAGTGTGAACCATACTCCAAAACATAATAGAATGTCATATGCTGACAGAGTAAAGGAATCTTTAGTTATGCCTCCTAAATCTTTAAGGATTAAGTCTCAGCAAAAATCAAAATCAACCATTGCATTACATGCTGTATCACCTTTAACAAAGAATCACCATGAGACAAATGCCCTCAATTTCAGTACACCAGTTCACTCCATAAACAAAAATGTTTTAGTGGTTGGTGACTTCATAATGGGATACATAGATACCCCAGTTACTGGACTGGACAAAGCCAGGATAACAAAGAGTTGATTTTCAGGTACCAGGATCTCAGACATCTCTAGGGCCTTAAGGAACTTTGTACCAGACAAATATAACTACAGCATGACAGTTGTGGATATAGGAGTGAATGACATGGGACAAAAATCCTGAAGGAGAAGCAGAGAGACATGTCTGAGCTCTCTATGCAAGTCACAAATGCAGGAAAGACCCCAATATTGATCATAATACTCCCTTCTCCACAATTTATTCCTAAGTACAAAGAAAAGATGTTTGGCTTCAACAAGTTGTCAAAATAGTTGATGTCATTCTAAGGGGATCTAATATGTGTCAGCAAGGAATGAGATGCTTGACAGTCCTACTTGTTCTATAAAGAGTTTCTCCATATCCAGATTACCACAGACAAAGTCCCATTCCATATCCTAACAAGCTATGGGTCACCCTCTATGCCTCATGAAACCCATAGCTCATATTTAGACGTATTGGAGACAATCATGATTCAGTGAAATACCATACTCATGGGGGACTTCAATTATCCCTTTATAAAATGGTAATTCTACACAACATCAGATTTGCAGGTGCAGAGATTCCTAGACTTTGTAATCACAAAACATCATGGACCAGTTAGAACTTACACCTGCTACAGGTACAAACATATTGGACCTGGTAATCACAATTATGGGAGAATGCTGCACTCCCTCTCCCTACAGTGTTGTGTCCTCTCTGGTAAGTTCATACCACAAAGCAATCTCCTTTGAAATAAGAATCAGTTCTGTATCCCCAGCAAACCCAGTAACAGATAGAAACTAATCCAAGGCAAACTACCTTTTATTAAATGATAACCTGTCAAAATTTCAAGCTCCTCCAAACCCAGGCAACACAGTAAGCTATGTGGAATTATTCACAGAAGCTCTGTAGAACCATGTCAATGATTGCATAGAGGCTACTGTGCCTACCAGATGCCTAAAACTAACTTAAAGAACAAGCCACCTTGGTGGAATCCAAAATTAAACAGGTTGTATAATAAAAGAAAAGGGTTATAGCTAAAAGTAGAAAGCATAACACCAAAAAAAAAAAAAAAAAAAAAAAAAAAAAAAAATTATATATATATATATATATATATATATATATATATATATATATTTATATATATATACTTACTGTCTCATCAAATTGAACAGACAACTGAGGGGACTAATTAAGTCCAACAAGGCAAAGGCCAAAAATATGGCTGTTATGAGCCCTGATTATATCCCAGGATGCCTCCTAAATAGCCTAAAATATGTCTTATCAGGGACACTGGAGTCGCTATTCAAACACAGCCTCCACATAGGATTCATGCCATGTAAATGAAGGACTGCAACAGTCATCCATCTGCACAAGGGTGGACCTTCAGTGGATCCCAGGAACTATATACCCATTAGTCTGACTAGTCTGACAGAAAAAATTATCATGCAAATGAATTAAAACAACATAGGTAGGTGATGCATACTGCATTCCTTGACCTACCTAAAGCATTTGGTACAATACCCCACTCAGACATTGTAAACAAATTCATGGAATTAGGCATTAAACCCTTATGTCACTCGATGGATAGCCAGCTGACTCAGACAAGATCCAGAAAGTTAGGATTAGGAGGCCACCTACAAAGAGGCCAGTTACCAGTGGAGTTATGTGCTGCATCTGCTTCTCTTTGTCATCTATTTTTCAGACATCAAGGCCAATGTCAAGGGGCTCTGACTTCCCAAATTTGCAATCGTAGAAACCTCTCAAGAAACTAATGTCTTACAGGAAGTTCTAACACAGACAAATGACTGGTGGCAAAGCCACAGCTTAAAACACAATGCCAAGAAATGCATAACAGTATTGTTTGGGAAGTTGGCCCCCAAGGGAAACTACCTCTTTGATAAAGTACCCAAAAAAGTAGACACAGTAGTCAGGGATTTGATAGTTAGAGGAGATAGTAGCCTGGCTTTCAATCAACATGTGTCTAAGGTAGTAAAAAAATCATTCTGTGTCACCCAAATTATAAGTAAGGGCATGGCATCTAGATCCATGGAAGTCACAGTGCCACTGTACTCAGCCCTCTCCACACCCATCAGTATAATGCCCCCTTTGGTATAGACCTGACCAGGCACATACAACAACTGGAAAATTGACAGAGGTTCATCATGAAAAGAATACAGGTCATAAACACACTGTCCTATGCAGATCTCCTTACAGCCCTATCTGTATACTCTGTTTCCTATAAACTGCTGACAGGTGTGTTATGCCTGACATACAACACATCCTTGGATCCCACTCTGATGGACCTTCTGCATATCTGCAAAATAAACAACAAAAGGACTACTAGAGCTAAGGATTTAAAGTCTGTTTGCAACAATTTAAATAGGACAAGTTGGAGGGACAGGTATGTGTCTCACAGAATCCCATTTCTCTGCAAGAGACTTCCTATCCATGTGAAGCACTGCCCTTCCCTAACCATATACAAGCCCAACCTGGACCGGTAGTCTGACACCTATGTCTCTGATGGACTGAGACAACCATTAAAGCATGCCCTAACCAGCATGCAACCCTTAAAATAACTTCTAAGCACAATAACTCATGGGATACATTTGGGTTGCATGTCTAGGCTTCAAAAGGCCCCAGTGATCATTAGTCTCCTATATGTCTATGATCCTATAAGGGATGATTTGCACTTCTCATTGAAAGGCTTTCACACACAGGCTAAAGCCCTTGTTGCCCCCCCCCCCCGTGCCTTTTCCAGGTAAAATCCAGTTAATAAATATTCTAACCTAGCAAAAGTTTCAATATCAAAACAGGATCAAATTAAGGTGGCTCTGCTAGAAGTCAGAATAATCTGCACAACCTTGAGACACTCCTGCATTTGGAAGGCAACCATATATGTGATAACACTGAAACATAAGAATGCCCAGAAAACACTACATCCTTACCTGCCTTTAGTGCCCCCCATGCCTTTAGTCCCAGTGGCAATTGTGGTGGCATGGCCATTTTTGTCAAAGACCATATAAACTCTAGACAGATTCCTAAGGACCCACAAATGGAACCTCTTAAACTCCAAATCATACTAACCAAAGTCAACTATCAGTTTATTGCCTGCTACAGGACACCTTCTATGAACCCATCCACTCATGTCAGATTCCTAAATGTCATGGATAAACTCCCAATAATAACTCCATCATTCTGGGAAACTAACTGTCCATCAGTTGACTGTGATACTTATACCTCCAAAGTAATATATGCACAGAAGTTTTTAGATCTAATAAATAATAACTCAGTGGACAAGACTGTTACTAGCCTAGCTACAACAAAATGTTGTTGACCTGGTACATACAAACAAATGATTCATCGTGCACATCTTCGAAAGTTGACTCCTTCTTTCAACAAGTCAGTTCGTTAGTTAGTAACCTTTTCTTTCAAACTGTCTAAGCCCCCTGCATACCATATATCAGAATTCAAAGACTGCAAGTGCACAAATCTTACCAAATACTATGAAGATGTCTTGAAACTCACTTATTAACAACATTGCCGCAGCAGATGGATTTGCAAAGGAGTTTTATACCGACATGAGAAAATGTATAGAACTGTGTCTCATCTAGATCTAAATACAATTGGAAATTTAAAAGCAAACCACCCTGGAGGTCCACATATACAAATAAAATCTACAATTGAAGGAAGAAACTCATTGAAATATACAGCAGATCGGAGGACTCCCCCCCCAAGTCTAGGAAAATATTAGGAACTTGACTAAGAATTAAAAAAAAAGATTATTTGATCTAGTAAGGCTGCCCATGAGCTCAGATTGATATCTAACTTTATTTCTATTTGTTGACCGGGATAGTCTGACTGGGACTATGCAGTGGAGGCCAGGGAGAAAAGCTCCATGTTTATATATTAAAACATAAAATATTAGAATCTTATAGCATGTGATTCTAGTTTTTAAATTACCTTCCCAATAATTTTATGTAGAATGACAGGGAAACTAATGACTTTGATATTTTTGAAGGAGCAATCTTACAAACCTATAACGACTACACACACACACACACACACACACACACATATATATATATATATATATATATATATATATATGTATGGGTCCTAGGCAGATTGTCGAAACACGGTTCATCAAAATCATGTTTCGGCGGACACAATTTAGCAAAAGTGCATTTTATCGAAAATGCACTTTTGCTAAAGAGAGAGTGGTAAATTAAAGAAAGCATGAAAGCATAGTGTTCATTTACAACTAACGAAACTATCGCTGACATCATGGTACAGTCCCTTTTCCCCACTGTAGTGCAATCTTGGAGTGAGAATAATAAATTAGGGGGTTGGGGGGTGCAGGGGGCTTGCCCCCCTGCATAACACTGTTTGATGTGATTTTTTTTCTTTTTAATTTTATTTAGCGAAAGTGCATATTCGACAATATGCACTTTCGCTAAAGTGTATTATCGAAAACACAATTCGATGAATTGTGTTTTCGATAATACGACAGTGACCCATATATATATATATATATATATATATATTAACTTCTGATGATCGAGTTCCAAAAAAAAACCCCCACACTCCCCTTACTTAAATATACTAACTCCAAGATCGAGCTACAGTGGGGAAAAGGACATCTCCTGTTCCGCGCTTCTACAGACACTACGGAACAGGAGATTTCCCTGTTCCCTGCTGTAGCGCAATCTTGGAGTTAGTATATTTAAGTAGCAGGGGTGGAGAGGGCTTGCACCTCTGCAGAATCTCTCACTTAACATACTCACAATACTTATTTAACCCCCCCCTTCAGATATTCGAGTTTCTGAAATCTCGAACATATGGTCTCGATCATATGAGTTTTGAGATTTCGGAAACTCAATCATCTGAATTGAACCCATATACATATATATATATATATATATATATATATATATATATATACACACACACACACATATATATATATATATATATATACACACACACACATATATATATATAGTCTGCACAAAAAATGATTTTTTGCAAACTGCAAATCCTTCTCACAGAAAAAAGATAATTTTATACAGAATGATGCAAAATGACTTCAGATAAGGAGGTAAGGGAGATCTTGCATGCCCCGAACAGCTATGATCCTATGTGTGTGCGTGCGTGCGTGTGTGTGTGTGGGGGGGGAGACGGGACAAAAGGACAATTACAAATCTTTCTTAAGTTATGTTAGAAAAAAAAGAGCTCATACTAAATGATAAAACCTACTTAAACTAGGTGGACATTGTACAAGCAAATAACGTTGGTGCAAATTTCCCTCCTGAAACAACGCTTCAAAGCTCTACAACACCCTTATCAGTCAAACCTCTCATCATCTGTAAAGAACACGTACTGAAAGAGGTAGACAAGACTAAGAAAGTACAGTTGTATAAGTAAAAATTAAACCTACCATAACAGTAAATATTCAGATGATCACTCCTGCAGTAGTGGTAGCTATTATGGGTTCTATCCTGACAAAGATATAACAGCCATTTAACTTCCAATGCTTCAGAGTGCTTTCCATGCACACAAACCATTAGGCAGTTCAAACTGAGCTGCTAAAAATACAGGTATGAGCACAAACCATTCAGAGCTTTCATACCAACTGAGAGGGAGGCTGAGTCTTGAAAGGAAATAGCTAGGAGTAAAAATGTATATACACACCCTGGCAAAAGAACATTCTCAACATATTTAGTTCAACATAATGAACATACTGGCTGGCGCAGTGGTGTAGCAGTTAGAGTTATCACCTCACAGCAAGAGGTACTTCGGATTGATTCTTGGTTGGGGTTTCTTATGTGTGGAGTCTGCATGTCCTCCCTGCATTTGTTTGGGTTTCTTCCGGGTGCTTCGGTTTCCTCCCACTTTACAAAGACATGCATCTGGAGCATTTCTACCCAGGCCTCTGCTGAACATTGTCTCATTCCAAGTCGGACTTTCCAAGTAAACAAATGTTAAATAAATAAATAATACTTAAAAAAAAAAAAAAAACTAAGGGGGATGGAGGGAGGGATCAGCTACTGCAACAGTGATCATTTCAACATCTGTTATGTTAAGTTTACTTACACAACTGTACGATGTTCATCAGAAGAAGGGCCCAGAAGCTCCTGGATAATGGTCCTAGGAAAGCCTGAAGCCTGATCAAGACCTACAGAAGGAATCAATTTGTAATTTTTTTAAAGGTACGTACAGAGGGCAAAATTGCTGCTTTTAGAATACTTCTAGCATACAAGCCTTTCCAAAAAGCCATAGAAGAAGCCAAGGCTTTGACCCTGCCTGGAACAGTTTTATTGTGGTGAGAATAAAAAAGGTAATAGCCTGAGACAATCATTTGGAAATAGTTTGTTTAAACACAGGTTGTCCCTTCTTACGTTCACAAGAAAAGAACAACTGATCTGAAAGATTTTGTTCAATCAAGATAGTATCTGAGTTGTCTGTGGACATCAAAGGTATGGAATATCCTTTCTCCATCATATTTAGGTTCAGGAAAGAAAACAAGGAGATAGTTTGGGTTAATGTAAATGTGGATACCTCTTTAGGCATAAAAGAAAGATAGGTTCTCAAAGAAACCCTGTCTCTGTGGAAAATGAGATAGGGTTGACTCATCCTAAGAGCTTGTAAATCAGATACTCTTCTTGTAGAGGTCAAAGCAATCATTAAAACAATTTTCCATGTTAAAAACCTCAAATCACACTGATTCAAATAGAGCAAGAATTAGCTGCTCTAACACATAATTAACATCCCAAGGAAGAGTTACTGGTTTTCTTGATGGTCTCTTATGTAAACTGCTTTTCTAAAACATTTTCACATGAGAATGCATTGAAAGAGGAGGCTCCATGGGCAGACATGCTGAAATGCCCAACAAATTAACCTTGATGGAAAAGTTAAAAGATCGTAGGATAGTAACTCACAAATATTGTAAAACTAGAGAAACACTAACTCTGAATGTGTGATGGTTATGTTGTTGGCACCAACTAGAAAGTCTCGTCCATTTGCTAATATATGATTTTCTAATAGCAGGCTTTCTTGCCTCCAATAGTACCTGCTGCACATCCTCAATAAACAGCTGCCTAAAGGGAATTAAGGTCTATCATCCAGGCAGTCAGTTTAAACTGGTTGGGATTGGAATGAATCAAACACCCCTGTTCTTGTGTGAGTAGATCCATTCTTTGAGGAAGCTTGAGGTAATTTCCCTTGGACATTTCCAGAAGAAGGGAGAACTACTGCCAGAAAGGGAGTCACCACAATGATCCTGAGAGATTCCTTTTGAATCTTCAGATGTACCCTGGATATCAGTGGCAATGGTGAAAAAGCATACAGGAACATTCCTGTCCAAGGAAAGGAAAAAGCATCTGTCTTCCAGGACTTCTTGGATGGAGTCCAACTGATTGTTCAAAGAGGAGGCAAAAAAGTTTACTTGACGAACTCCCCAAAGTCTAATGAAATCTCAGAAGACCTCTGATCTAGTTTCAATTTGTGAGCGTCTATCTTTATCCTGATTACCTTGTATGCCACACAGATTTGCTGTGATGAGATGTAGGATGCCTATACAGTAAGACTGTGCTGTAAAGCTATATCCCAAGCTAACATGGCTTGTTTGTAAAGTGGGTGAGACATAGTTCTACCATCCTTGTTGATGTGCCATATTACTGTTATATTGTCTGTAACAAGCTGATGAGACCCAGGGGATTAAAGATAATTCAGAGAGTTGAGTGCACTGTTTAGAGTAAGGATCTATGTTATACTTATGTGGAGGTTTGGCTTAACCATTCAGCTGAGATCTTAACCATATAGCTGTGTCTGTGTGGAGTCTTATTGGGGATCTGGAGATAGGTAGAAACCAGCCCCAGACTGACTGTGATCTCTGTGTGCTCTTAAGGGAAATTGTACTTTACTGTGTGTGTACTTGTCATCCGCCCAATGTGGACATCCCTCACTGGTGCTAGTGGTGAGGATTGAGGGTCCTTGACTAATGGGCCAGGGCAGGGGCATCATACCTCCTTGCTTTATCACCATCCCTTTCCACTTTGAATTACACCTTTCTGCTTGTGTTATTTATAAGAACCTTAACTGCTTAACTCTGAAATATCCCTTTAAATCATAAACCACTTTGCTCTACTGGAAGGATTAACTTATCCCACTTGACTCCTGCTTTGCTCCCCTCCCAAATAAAATCCTTAAAAATCTTTATTAATTACTATCCACAACTTCTCTTCTGATTGATAAAAATATGCCTGACCTGTGTATAAAATTAAAGGGACTGAAATATTTTACTGCTTATATCTTGCTATCCATATCCATAGGCAAAAGCTTCCAGTTTCTCAGCTTTTGTATTATCTTTTTAGTCTCTTTGCACATATCCTTAACTGCCATAACAGATTCCATTTTAATCCATAGTCCTAAATACTTAATTCTACATAGTCCTAAATACTTAATTCTATCATGTCTCCATAAATATGGGTATTGTTGAACCAATTCATGTATGGGTATATAGTTTATAGCTATAACCTTTGTTTTATCTTCATGAATTTTCTATACTGAAAAAAAAACCCAGAATTGTCTCAGAATATTCCACAACAATGAGATGTCCTTTTCTGGTTCCATCAGTTACAAAATAATATCATCTGAATATAAAGCCAACTTTTCTTGAACACCATACCAGTTATAGTCTTGATTTTCTAAGTCCCTTAATTTCTTTGCCAATGTATCTAAATATAACTCAAATAACAAATGGGAAAGAGGACACTCCTATTTGGTTCCTTTGTTGAGACGCAACTTATCAAACTGGAACCCTCCCACATTGATTTTTTGCCTCTGATCCCTCATATATCCTTCTAAGTAACTTTATTATTGTATCAGGAAATGCAAATGCTTCCATTGCCCTACTCATAAAATCCCAGTTTACTCTATCAAATGCTTTCTCTGCATTAAAACCCACCAATAACAGCAGTAGTTTCTAACATTTTGCTTCTCTTTGGATCATCATTGTTCTATTAATGTTGTCAAATGTTTGCCTTCCCTTAAAAAACACATTGGTCCATATCTATCAATTCTGGCAACACATTTGCCATTCTTTAGCCATTATAGACATAAATAATTTATAAATTTGATTTAAATTTGAAATGGATCTGTATGTAGTTGGATTAGATGGGTCTTTACCATCTTTAGGCATTACAACCACCACAGGCTTTTCCAGGATATTGGTACCACCCCTCATTTTAAAATACTGTTAAACAAAACCTTAGAGAGCGTTATCATTTTCTTTCCTATCTTCTGAACTTCACCAAAAATACAATATATTCCCACAGATTTTACAGCAGATTGGTTATACATCACCCTTTTATCTCATCTCCTCCTATAGTAACTGTTAGTTGTTGACCCTCATCTACCTCTAACCTTGGCATATTTAACTCTTATACAAATATTTCCATTTATGCTTTTTCTTGATTTCCCATCTTCTCTGCTTTATACAAATTTTCATAACATTTCCAAAATATGTCCAATACCCCTACAGGGTCTTTGGTTATTTTTTTCTTTTTATAGGCTCCCTAAGTTTGGCAACAACCCTTTCTACTTTCTGTTGCCTAAGACAGTGTACCAAAAGTGTTTGTGCTCTGGAGTTATTTATTTCTTGTTGTAAAGTTCTAAGAATTAAATCAGTAACTTTCAGTGCCTTAGCTTTAACTTTTAAGGCATTAGTCCTACATCTAAAAGTACTACATATCAAATTCTATAACTCATGAGGGCCAAGATTTCTTTGACATTCAACAGTCGGTTTCCCAAAATACAAAGTGGAACATTTATCTTATTAATTTTTAATCCTGTTAAATCTAACCATTTATCCACCAGACATAGCTAAGTATTGAATTTGTCAATATCTAATGTGGAGTTAATAACATAACCTACTTTAGTATCACCTGCATACTTAGCCATCCAGACTTTTCATATTTTAGATATAAATGAGAATACCAAGTTGAATAAAGTTGGAACTAGTACTGAGCCCTGGGGTACTTTTGTTCACATCAAATCAACTAAATGTTAAACCTCCTATACTGACTCGTTGTAGTCTGCCACAAGGACAGCTAGCCACAAGATGAACAATTTATGTGTCAACTTTATGCTTGAGCATGGTGTCTATAATAGTAGAATGGGAGAAACTATCAAAAGCCTTGGACAAGTCCAAGTGGACTACCACTGTGAACATACCCATATCTAAGACAGTTCTATAGGATCATAAAATCAAATTAAATTAGTCCAAATACAAACTTAGTTCAGCAGGAAAGACAGAAACAAGTAACCAAAGTTAACCTGTGGTGCTTTAGAAACTGCACTTAAAATTACTCCAAGAAACATTTATTAATACATCAGTTAAGCACTTTCATTCCTGACATTTGAATTCAGAACTTCATCAGAACTAATACATTAATTAAAAACCCCATTTAAATAATGAAATAAATACATCACATGACCCAACAAAATTCAATAGTTCCAGAGAGCCAATTGAAACCAGTTACTTAACAGACTTCCATTAAACATTAACTGTTAAAATGCTTGAACCTTAAAATAGAAGAAATAAATGCAGCATCATTCAATCCAGGGTAGCATGTTCCATCTAATTTCAGCTGTCATTTCAGTTCATTTTTGTAAAGATGCTCTTCTAAAATCTTATCTGAAATAAGAAATTAAATTAGTGAAGTTGAACTATTTTTGTGAAACCATGGTGTGAGAGGTCCATTTGACCTGATAATCATGACTGAAAAATGAAAGTAGGTACCTCTCAAAAGCCTACAAGACCAGTGTATTAAGACTGATAGGTGTGTAATTACTTATATTGCCCATTCAGCCCTTTTTATGAATTGGAATTATGTCTGCAAGTTTCTAACTTACAGGAACAATACCACAGTACAGCAAGTTATTATAAAGTTGTGTAATAGTAGCCAATATATTCTTACTACAATACGCCCAGAAAATTCCTGAAATATCATCAGGTTTCATGACACTACCCTGTTTAATATGGTTCAAAGATGCATGCACAAGGGGCAGATTGAAGGCTGGGCACAAAAATCTATCATCTATTAAAAATCTTGCATCAGGAACATCATCAGGCAGTAGGATATTAGCTACCAAGAACTGCTTATTGAACAAATTTGCCAGTAATTTTCCAGCATTCAACACTTCACCTTGAACAATAGTTGGCCCAAAAGATTTATCCTGGTGGTACAGCGGTAGCGTTGTTACCTCACAGCAAGAGGTTCTCCCGTTTGATTCTCGGCTTGGCTTGGGAGTGCCTTCTGTGTAGAGTCTGCATGTCCTCCCCATGGTTGGGTAGCATTCGAAAGACATGTGTATGTAAATGGGCGTGCCTTCGTTGAAGGCTGGGCATCGAGCTGGCACCTCAGCATTTCGTAAAAATCTACTGCCAATCATTAGCGGACCGGAGTTCCGCTGTGGCGACCCCCTACCAAGAAAAAGCCGAAAGACAAACAACAACAAACTGATATATCTAATATAAGAGTAACATTTCTTAGAACAAGGGCTA
Organism: Protopterus annectens; assembly: GCF_019279795.1. NCBI lineage: Eukaryota > Metazoa > Chordata > Ceratodontiformes > Protopteridae > Protopterus > Protopterus annectens. Next base: position 482,885,355 of record NC_056731.1, read on the forward strand.
CTAAGTCAATTATTTTCAAATTTACTTTTTGCTAATCTCAGAGAGGCATTTAACCTTTTAGATACTAAATTGTAAGCTTGTTTTAAAGTTTTACTCCTATACTTCTTCCAAAGTCTGAATTTTTTCCTCTTTTTTTTTTTTTTTCAAAAGTTTGGTGTGACCACTATTCTACCATGGTGGGGTAGACCTCAGAAACTATTATTGTTTTATTACACCTAAACAAACAAATTTCACATATATTTTCAAAGACCTGCCAATTATTCTCAATGTTATGTACCTCAGAGGAATTCAGGTCCATAGAATTTATTTGGTTAATAATGTTCAGATCAAACCTTGAACTTATTAAAATACTCTTTTGCTGGTTCTTACAAAAAGCTTTAGTTGCTATTTTTAAATTCAATAGCTAAGAGATTTGAGTTACCTAAAATACACTACTGATTTATCTCACAATTTGTATCAGGAATGTTTGTAAGTAAAAAATCTAAGATATTTTTAATCTAGTGGGAAACTCAGTCATTTGATTTAAATTATTTTGCATGCAAAGAGCATAAAATTTGTCCTCCAGCATAGATCCATCTGACCAACCAATCTTCAGAAAGTTAAAATCACCTAATATTATCACGTTATTGTGAGTCATAAACTTAGCCAACCATTAATGTACCAAAGTTAATTACGTTAGATAATGCATGGCATTATTGGTATTATTAAAAAAGTCCACTTTTTCCACATGCTCTTATACAGCTGTATTTCAAAAATGTGATTGATGCTTTGCAGTCTCACATTTATTCACTAATGTCTGTGTTGCTGGTCTGCTTGTTCATCTCCATCTTCAAACTCCAGATTCTGGTTCAGTTCAAAAACACTCCTGATTCTTCTGGTCAACATATGTGCTTTTTTCTTTCTCTCAAACATTTTCCTTTGGAACACCAGAAAATGTTTCACTGGCAAAAATCTCTCCATGTGCTTTATTATCAGAAGAATAAGAAGCAGAGTCTCCTTCTGCTTGATGTCTCCCCTTTTTGGGCAAAAATTGTGCATTTCCTCCTCAGCCTGTTTTGCATAAAAAATTACTTTGAACCTCGAGGAAAAAATATACTAAAACAGCTTGAATCTCACATCTGCCTCTCAACATTCCCTGATCATTGGAATAAATATATTTTCTGCTTGGTGTACAGTGAATAATCATTTTCCACAAACACTCTACTGTCTCCAACTTTTAATACTTTGCCCTTGTGCCACAGTTTTGTCAAGACCAATTCTTTCTGATGGTAGGTTTGCATCTTTACTAATAAAGGTTTTGGCTGATTTCTCATGGCCAGATTTGGAGCATATACATAGTGCACCCTTTCAATTAAGAATTCATGCTGTGGAATACCAGTCCAGTTACTTATTTATGCCTTAATGAAATTAATATTCTGTCCCTTCAAGTTTCTCAGGTACAGCAGAAAATCACATATGCTACATGCTCTGTCCTTTAATTTTACCACTTTTTGAAACATCTGTTCTTGAGCAGTCTCATAATCAGCCAGCCTTTTCTTCATTTCAGTCTCTGATTTTTGCAGTTTTATCTGCTCATCTGAATATCTGTTTAAAGCATCTTCCATTTTTCCATCTTTCTGTTATTTGAGGTGATATACTCTGTCAGTGTTTCATTTATTTTAATCAGTTCTGAGCACATTTGACTTGTTTATTCTTCTAGATTATCTTCTAGATGTCTTGCACCAAAGCTGGAGTTCAAACTATTTTTTGCTGAACAGCTGCAGGATTCTTCCTAGCCAGTGTTTTCTCTTCACTTTTTCTGATTTTCTTTCAGGCTTTCTTGGTTTCTACTAAACAACAAAATATGTGGTTTCTTGGTTTCTACTTTGCTGGCAAATAGGGAATGTACTTACTAACCAGCAACTGAATTTTACTCAAGTTGACAATATCACTGGCTGTTTTTTATTTTCACAGTTTCTATTTTCAAACTGGGAGAGCTGAAGTTAAGCTGTTGATCATCTTGCAGCCATCTTGGATGTAAACCTGGCTGTGATATTCTTGACTCATTGCTCAGTGGAAAGGAAACTCAAAAACTGTTATGATGTAGGACTGAAGGTGCTAGAAATACACCCCCTCCCCCATGAAATCCCAAAGTAAACCTTATTTTTAGTGTTAGGTATGCAGAACTCTTGGAAAAGTGTGGTAATTCATAATGAAGATCAAGAAATTCTCTTGTGGAGTACTTCAGTGCTGAATCAAATGCATTACTGACATCAAGAAGCCATACCTATATCAGTGAAATGTCCTCTACAGATGTGATAACTTGCATCTTAAGAGATAAAAACTAATATATAAACTGAATTTAAGGCTTAGTTATACTGAACTTTACACTATTGACTACTGCCTGGAAAAAGTCATATCTTCCCTTCCTGTACTATTCAGGTGCCACAGTTCTGCAAAACTGTTGAACACTGTTATTCTGCCCAGCAAACAGCATGCACAAGAAACACATGCCCAAGAGCAGTTTACATCTTCTAGCTTAACATGCAAAATTTTGGACAAGTTTTTTTTTTCTAATCATCAATAAGGAAATGGAAAAGTAGGAACGTAGCACAATAGTGCACAGATGTATTTATTTATTTATTTATTTACATTTGTTGACCGGGAGTGTCCAACTGGACATAGGTCCATTTTCACATGAGTGGAGTGTATCCACCATCTTAAGTTGTTCTTGCATGATTCCGTTATTCTTATGAGGTGAGACATCCGAAGCTCCTGAAGTGACCATTGGGAGAACAACAGCCACTGAAGGATCCTCATGTGCATTCTGGTAAGAGATACCAGTGTAATCATGGAAGCCATTGTTCCTAGTAATCTTAGAATTATCTTTGCTTTCACTCTGGTCTTTGGAAGGAGGTGAAGTATCTGTTGTCTGAGTGCTACAACTCTTTCTGTTGGAAGACGTGCTACCATAGAGGAGGTGTCTAGATCTGCGCCTATAAATGTAATATGGTGACAGGGCAACAAGGCAGACTTTTGAAAACTGACTGTAAAACGCAGCTGATTGCACATGTCCAAAGTTAAGTCACTGGCTTGTTGGAGTAGATGCTTGATGCTGGCAGATAGGAGCCAGTCGTCTAGATAGGGAAACACTCAGAATCCTAGATGCCTCAGGTGATCTGTGACTACTGCCATGCATTTGGTGAACACTCTGGGGGCTGTAGTGAGACCAAAGGGCAGAGCTCTGAACTGGTAATAACTGGCTCCCAGCCGGAAGTGTAAGTACCTTCTTGATGTCCTGTCCATTTTTATATGGTAGTAAGCATCTTGAAGGTCTGTCGAGCACATCCAATCGTCTTTCCCCAAAAAGGGAAGTATAGACTGCAGTGTTACCATTCCGAACTTTGACTTCTTGTCAGATTCGTTTAATTTGCTTAGGTCTAATATGGGCCTCCAGCCCCGTTTTTTTTGGCACCAAAAAGAATCTTGAGTAAGTTCCAAATCCTATTTGGTCTGTGGGGACTTCTTGGATGACTCTTTTTTGGAGCAACTTTTGAATCTCTGTAGTTGCTTGCTCCCTTAGATTGGGTGGAACACCTGGGATTGTTCTGGTCTGTCGCACAGGATGGGAGAATGGAATGAAGTATCCTCTGGATATTATATATAGTACCCATTTGTCTCTTGTGACAGTTTGCCAGGCTTCTGGGTACATGGATAAATATCCCTCGACTGCCTGCAGAGTAGAGCAGTTGGGCCTCCTTTCAGGAGCGTTGATAAGGGCATCTGCAAAAGGAATCCCAATCACCTTGGTTTGCAGGCCCACTCTGCCTCTGTGGCAGCGTCTACTGTTGTTACCTCCCCCTCTGCCCCTGGGGAAGGAATCACCCCGTGCGTCCTGGAAAACTCTCTGGTATCTTTTGAATGACATTTTCCCACTTTTCTGACCTTTATGATAAGGTCTTGAAGGTACAGAAAAACATACTCCAAAGGCAGAGAGAGTTTTTCCTTCCTGCTCACATCGGGTGAGAGTGTCTTTTACTTTGGGTCCAAAGAGTGAGGAACCATCAAAAGGGGCATTAGTAAAAGTAGACTTAAAGGACTCCGCAAAATTGCACAATCGCATCCAGGAGTGTCTGCTGAGGGAAACTCCGGAACCTGCTGCCCTGCTTGCTCCATCAGCTGTGTAGGATATCAGCCTCGAGGAGTTGACAATGGAATTTAAGGTGGACAGCTGGGAGGAGACTTTCTCATTCCCCCTCACAGCTAATGAACCTTGTAGAGCAACTCCTAGCTCTTTCAGAAGATCTCTTTGTAGCCTTGTAAAGTGGGATAAGTAGTTCAGCGATCATACTGAGACTGTCGCTGACAAAAAGACACACTTCCTGTATCTGTCCATCGTTCAAGAGTCTTTATTTGGAGGATGAACAGATGAGGAAGTCTCTGCAAGTTCCTACTTGGTGGCTGCTGCCACCACCATGGCATCTATGGGTACCCCCTTGGTTAGGGAAGCCTTTCCCGAAGGAGCTCTCAAGAATTTGTTTGGCCTCCAAGGGACTGACTCCATCGTGTCAGGTGACTCCCATGCCTTTCGACTAACCAGGTCCATTAGCTCATCGAAAGGTGGAGACACCCAGGAGGCTGAAGGTTGAGATCCAAAACCCTTCAGGCACACTAACTCCTCATCAAAAGGAGTGGTGGCCTGCCAGCCACCTCTCTGCTTCAGGATCTCTAGAATATCTGCAAATGAGACATCATCAGAGGACAACCATGAGGACACCTCTGACTCATCGAGGTCAGTGTCTGAAGTGACGGACTCACCTGGGGAGTCTACGTGCTTCCTATTGCAAGTCCTCTTCCGAGGTGGCTCCTCAGAAGGATATACTGGGTAGGCCTCGGAGGAGAGGGGTTCACCCATTGGTGGATCCTGAGGCTTTGGATCTCTGCTGTCCTGTGGAATGGGTGGTGCCTAGACAGTAGCCGGTGCCTTAGGGGGACGAGTACTTGTATCCTTCTGTGGTGCTGAATGGGTAGACAACACACTCCTCATCAGCTCAAAGGCAGATCTTGCCAACTCTGAAGACTCCCTCTCTGAGGAGACAGAGGAAGGGATTGGAACCATCGAGATCAGACCCAAGGCCGATGTGGGAGCCGAGCTAACCCGGGCTGATTCTCCAAGGGGTAGACTCGGCACCGAAGATCGGGGCTGAGAATCCCCCCCCCGGGCCAACTGGGGAACCCCAGGCTCCCAGACTCCCCAGATAGCACCAAGAGAGTCGGAGCAGATGTTCGCTCCATGAACACCCAAGGGGGTCCCGGAACCGACGGATCCACAGTAAGTGGTACCAAGCACTCTGGCTCTAAAGGACCAGCTTGGCTCGGAGGAGGAACAACAGTGGGTGTAATAGGTTCAGTAGGCTCCAAGACCAAATGGGTGGGAGCCAATAATAATTTAGTCAGCGCCAGTGACTTCAGGAGTCTGAGCACTACCCGTTCCACGTCATCGTCCGATAAGCTCCTGGTGGACCTGGAAGATAGGGATGGAAAGCGAGACCTATGTAGAATTGGAGATCTCAACATCAGAGAAACCGGTGAAATATCCATGGACCAGCTCCGAGGACTTTGCAGTCGAAGTACTGGGTTTGTCAACTACTATGACCTCCGATGGCTCAGAGGACTGTGGAGCCGAGGAGGTAGTGGCCTTGGAGATTTTTGGTAGTTTGACTGGCGGCTCTGACTGAATCGATGTTGCAGGTGAATGCCTTTTTTGAGATTTTTCCTTTTTAGAACAAGGAGAGGAAGAAGAACTATGGATAGCTTCCTCAAAAGTTGGCTTTAAGAGCCCTTTCAGAATCAATTTGTTTCTCCTTTCTTGAAGTACTCTTGCACTGAAAGAGTGACAAAAAGTGCAGCCTTCTTGTAGGTGAATAGCACCAAGGCAATAAACACATGTAACATTGTCCATCTGTGATGGACATTTTTTTGTGAGCACTTCTGGCATTTTTTAAAGCCCAAAGGCTTATGTTCTCTCTCTTTTGGGTCTTTAGACATAGTTAAGGTAAGACCACAAAAGCAACAACAAGAAATATTTAGCTATTGAACAGATAAAGCTACACAGAATAGTAACTACAGGAAACACAAGGAAAAAGACAACCAGGGAGAAGAAAATAAGGCCTCTAACTCAATCGGTAGTATTTTTCAGACAAGACAATTAATTACAAGCCCTCTAATTTAAACGGGCAAATAGCTCTGTAACTTAAATGAGCTACTGATAGACTTAGACAGAAACCGCCACTACAAGGGATACCAGTAGGCCTACAAAGCAATGGCAAAAGCCGTGCCAAAAGGGATAAAACTATCACTAACTGTAAAGCAATAAAATGCACAATGAATAAAATATAATTAGAAGATAACCTAGCTATTATCAAATATAACAGTTTAGAGGAAAATTAAGAAAAAAATTGTCACAACTTAGCCACGGCCAAGATGAGCACTTCCAACCTGGTAAAGCGGCAAACGAGATGTAGGGAATTACACCACTGCATTGTGAGATACCTTCTTGCCACGAGCCAGGTTTGAGATTTTCAGCTATGTATTCAGCCGAGTCGAAGCCAAGAATCAGCTCCGAACCCATCATTGTAAGAATGAAGGTGAGATAGGACAACATAACATCACTTATTTATGAAGTCCTTACTAAAAAATACATCCAAATAAGCTACATGTTAAGGCTGTATTCACAAGTAAATTTCAAAAAATCTGTTGAAATATTAATATAATGCAAAAAATTGTTCCATCTATATCATTGCCTTCCTACATTTTAAAAATATCATCCAAAAAATACTTATATAGTTTACAAAATTTACTCCAGCCTCTACAGAAAATTTATTTGTTTTCCCTATAGGCTATTACAATGTTTGCAAGGGGAGCCCATGGCAACTCCAGAATTCTGTTTGTAATACTTACCATTGAATAAAATATAGTTGTTACTCAAAATTAATTCTAATAGTTCCTCAATTAAATTAATTACGTCCTGGCTAGCACCCTTCGAATGAAGGGATTCAACTACCCAGGCAATACCTATTTGTTGTGGTATAACTGTATAAAGATCCTTCACAACAATTGTGACAAGTAAATCATCACAATTGAACTCCTCATTATTAACTGTTTTCAGAAAGGACCAAGAATTTTTACATATCTATTTTTCCTTGTTAATAAAATCTTTCAAAATACTGTCAACATATTCTGCATACCTAGAGGTAATTGAATTTCTGCCATCCACTATGGGTCAAAAGGTTGGATCATTAATGCTCTTATGGATCTTTGGTAGACCAAAAATAGTAGGTACCTTACGATGTAATACATTTAAAAAATTAAATTAACATCAATATGCCCCTCAATGAATATGTCATTAATCTGTTGTCTAATTTTTTATAAGTTATATTCATTTGATTCCTAGAGTTTAACTCATAATTTTCTGTATCCAAAATGTTAGCTAACCTTTAATAACAGTCATGATAATCCATAAGTACAACCCCCAATCTGGTGTCATTATGCGTATTTTCTGTTGTTTCAAAAAATCCAACACTTGCCTTTCATCACTCTTTAAATTATTCTGTAACAAATCCTTGACTCTGTGGTTCATTTCTACCTCTAGGCTGATGCCTGTTGAAACTGCCCCCTCCCATTCTAGGAGAAATGTCCACAGAAGCATCTTGGTGAAAACCCTGGGACTTTCAGAATGACATCTTCTCCTCCCACTTTCTGTCTCCTAGAGTAGGTCTTTTGAGAGGTGGAGAAGCAGATACCCAAGGCAGACAGGGTCTTACAGCATTGCTTGCTCTTGGTAAGAGTCTCTGTAACCTTCAGTCCAAAAAGTGTCAAACCATCAAAGGGGATGTTAATGGACATTTTAAAGCCTTCTACAAAGTCACATAGTCTCATCCATGCATGATGACGGATGGTTGTGCAGGAGCCTGCTGCTCTAGCTATACTATCAGGTACATCTGAAAGCAGATGCACAGATCCATCGGAAACTGACTACAGAGTAGACAACTGACAGTGTACTGTTTTCTCAATATCTACTGGAAAGTTATCCACTTGGTAAGCTCCTTGGCCACGTCCCTCTGAAACAGTGTCATATGGGTAAGATAGTTCAGCGCTCTGAGTGCAAAAGTCACTCATGAATTTGTTCATTTCTCAAACCTATCTAAAGTCCATGACTCCCTGTTAAGAGGATGGATAGATGTACTCTCTTCTGAGAGTTCCTTTCATGTAGCTGCTGCCACAACCATGGTATCTACTTGGGGATGCTTGCTCCAATGCATCCTGTTCTTTGGGGTGACCAAAATTTATCTGATGTCTTTAGGATGAGCTTCACCACATCAGGGCCCTTTTAAGACCACTGCTCCATTAGGTCAATGAGGTCATCAGCAAGTAACACTAAACAAGAAGTGGAAGATTCTGCTCCAAAAGCCTTGAAGAACACAGACTCCCTGGGACAGAGTTGTATCAGTGGGCTAACCCCCCATTTCATCAGTTTTGGAATGTTACCAAAGGTGACATCTTCCAGAAGGGATCATGGGGACCCTTCAACATAATCCAAGTCTGTGTCTTCTGTGATTGACTCCAGGGAGAAGTCCTCTTCTATTACATGTCTGTTTCCTAGGACCCTGTCTCATCTGGACTTCCAGAGATGGGTCAGAATCAGACTGGGAACTCACGTGGCAAGCAGGTTCAAGAGGCTGACTGTCTCAGTCAATCTGGATCAGTGGAGTCAGAGGCAATATCTAACAAGGGTTAGGCAAAGCCGAGCATAGGGAAGACACCCCTTCCTTGGCTTGAGAAGAACCCTTTCACATGTCTCAAAAGCCAAGGCTGCAATCACAGCCAAAGAGACACCCCTCCCATCTGGTTGAGAGATAAGAACATCCTCTGCCATTGTTCTGAAGCTGACAATGGAGCTGGGCTATTGAGTGCCAAGTCTCCGAGGGGAAGAGATGGATCCAAAAGTTTCAGAGTCAACTTGACTCCTCGAGTGCAGGCACCAATGTTTCATATCCGAGACTTATCTTGATCAGACAAAATAGGAGCTGAAAGCATAAGAGATGCCATCAGAGCCTAAGTCAAGAAGATTATTGGTTCCAATGAGGGTGCCTTCGGGAGGCTCAGATCCAGATCCATGGGCATATGATCCAAAGGTCGGACAGGAACTGGAGATACAATGGAGAGGTAGCGGGACCTGTATCTGGTGTGCCTGACAGGAAGAGCAGAGGAAAAACTTCTAGTTGGATCTGTCTGAAGAAATCTCTGCATCATTCTGTCAACATCTGCTTCAGTAAGGCTCCATGATGAAGGAAAAGACCTCCCTGAAGATGTTATAGAAGTTGTTCTCAAAGAATACCTATCCAGTAAAAAAGGAGACTGTAACTTAAGACTCCAACTCAAGCTCATTGAGAAATGAGGAGGAGTCCAAATAGTATTCAGATCTGACTATCTTGGAGTTTTTGGTGTTGGACTCAAGAGTTCAGATGGATCGGTTGACCACATTCTGGTATTCTCCATCTTTTTTTGGAATCCTTTTCTTTCTCCTCTTCCTTAGGTTTTTCTTTCTCATTGGAGGCTTTTGGTTTATCTGGCTTTTTTGCTAGAGAAGTCGAAGAAGATGGTTGTGGTACTAGTGACTGAGCAGTGACTCCCATTTGAGTAAGAATCAAACCCTTTTCAGATTAACTTTTCCCTGTGCCCTTGTACAGCCCTAGTACCAAAGGAGGCACAGGCCATGTAATCACATTGAAATGTGCTCTCCCTCAGTCAGTACACATGGAGAGAGGGTGCAGATCCTGTGGTAGAATTTTGTGGCTAAAGGCTGAAAACTTCTTAAAGCCTGGAACATTGTCAGGCATTATCGGGAGTAACTTCTACTCCCCATATTTAAAAATACAACATCTAGTAACACTAACCAGGAAATAGCAAAAAAAAACAAACAAAAAAAAACAATCACTGATATGATAGAAATAACTTGGAGAGATTTTACCAGTATAATCTATAACAAGAAACTACCTTTTTTGTAAAAAAAAAAAAAAATATATATATATATATATATATATATATATATATATATAGGGAAGTAAACAGAATTAGAAATAATATATGCTAAATTATAGCTCAGAAAAAGGGTGATAACTAAGACTTAGCTTGTTTGTCAGAGCACTTGTGTACAAGCCTTTCTTGATCAAGCAGCAAACGAATCTGAGGTAATTTGGGGGGAACATAAGAATTATGGATTTACCCCTTCTAAATGGTGTCAAGGTCATATCTGAATGAATCCAAAGTCCAAAAGGTTGAAGAGGATAAAAACAGACATTGGATATGCAGCTTACATTAATCCTCAATGCGTCAGTCTAAGAGTACAATAAAAAATGAAAATGCCTTAACTCAAGGGTCACTAGCATCAAAAAAACACCACAGTAAAAAACAATAAAAGAACACAGCGAGAAACAAGTAAATTGAACAGCACTAACCAAACATTCTTTAATAAAAACTGACACTAACACAGTAAAGGCACTCAGAGGTAGGACCTACTCAGTATACATGCTACAAAGACTGTGGTACACAGTGATCACTGAAGTACCAACCCATAATCTGCCTTGCCTGTAAGGAATCCTCAACCCTTAAGAGGGCACAAATCATAAGAAATCACCCAAATGTTGGCAGGATATAAACCACAAAGAAGTCTAAATTTACCACTGCATGCCTTCCTGAGAAAAGCCTCCATATTATTCATAATGACACAATGAATTTAACAGTAAAGCCTGTTGGTGCATAAAGCATTGACTGACTACTCAATGGAGAATGAAGATGCTTCAGTAGCTAACTGTCAGAGCAGATTCCATCAACAACCTATAGGTTTCATAGGTGTGTTTTAGGCTAACGAACACCTGGATCTTTTTAAGCCTAGCCATGCATCTCAAAATCTCTGGCAAGTTCTGGTACCCTTGATAAGTATAAGCAGGGGCTTGGGAGATGAAATGTTTATAAGCAGGAGCTTGGGAGAGGAACTGTTTACAGGCTGCCTGTTGTCCATTGATGACATAGGTGCCAAACCAGGGATGAATTTCGGGTTCCCATCCAATTGTCCAAGTTACACCTGAACTGGGTTAAGGAGGTGGTCTGCTTCACATGGATGAGGTGCCTGTTCCAGAGAAGGGTTAGTCTTTAGGATACATACCTGTTTTGCCAGCAGGTCCTATTTATATAACAGACAAGTTTTAACTCTTTAGAAATTGTAATTCTGGTGCTGTTTGTGTTGTAGATATGCAGGAGGTCCATCAGGGTGGGGTCCGACAATACCTTACATGCCAGGCATAGACCTCCCCCTCAACAGCCTGTAGCAGAAAGAATACAGTGTAGGGCTTTGAGATGGTCTGCATAGGACAAGTTATTTATGCCTTCTATTCTCCACCTCTGTGGATGTTCTAATTGTTGGATACACCTGGCGTTAGATACATACCAAAGGGGGCATTGTACTCAATGCATACCAAAGGACTGAAATGATCCATGGCTCAGCATCAACATGATGAACATATGGGGAAACAGCTGCACTCTCTCCAAAGTGTAAAGCTAGCCATGACCTACAGCCAAGCACACCTGTCCTATCCCCCTCACCCCCTCCCAGGCAAGGCCAGTGAAACTCCTGCAAAGAAAAAAATTATCATCTGAATGTTATTTTACAAAAAGAAAACAGACTACAACATCTACAACACAGGCTGTAACAAGGAATATGGTACAATATAATTAAGCAATGTAACAATATGCATGCCACAGAAAATTAAATAAAATTCTCCAGATTCTGTTAACTGAAAAATAACAAGTGATCTGGTTTGCTGACTATTTTCAGTCGAGACCCTGGTATAAAACATATATTACAAGTTAAGGGCTGTTACACAGTATAAACAGAGTTTGAAGAAACGTAACAATACATTGATGAATAAAGCACATAAAGCAAATGCAGCTTTAAGAAATAAAAACAGGAAGTGCATATGCTACATTAAAAAAACACATATAATTAGTTAAATGTTTTTCACCAGTATCATAGAAGCACATACATTTAAATTGTTCTTGACATCATTTGGCAAATTATTTTATATCATGTGTTGTAATGTAGAAAAGGAGCTTCTGCCTATAACATTCATAAACTTAAGAAGGATTGGAAGAAGCGAGTCATCCTGAGTATTCCTTACACAGTAGTTTAGCTCCCTTGCTAGTAGTATTTTTAGTGTTGGGCAACAGACTGAATAGCAGCTGATTTTTGAGATACTAAGTCCTACTGTCTCATATTTTCAACCCTATACTGGAGTACATTCTGGAGTATGGACACACTGTCCCAGTCTGGACAGTAAATCTTCCATCCAGCCTGACTCATCAGATACATTCTTCAAGCATGACAGATCAGTTGGACAGGTCTAAATTTGATAAATGCCTCATTGATGATGACCTGGATCAATCTGTGTTCAAGGGGGGAGTACTATTTCCTTTAGCCAAACTGTAGCTTTCATCTTGCATAGTGTACCCCACTCACTATGAATGTAGGTGTAACTTGGAATGGAAGCAATTTCCAATACTGGAGATTTGGAATAAACCACTGACCTTTGCTCAGGAAACCTGATGCACACATTACTTGAGATTACTGGCTAGCTATTTTTCTTATTGTGACTGACACACAATGTAGAAAAAGCTCCTGCTGGGAATCCAACATTTGGTTGAACCAACATTTGTCAAGTGATCTGCAAAATTACTAACTGATTTTATATTTGTCAAGCTACACTACTGTCAAGTTTTGTTTATTTGACTATTGGTTTGTATTGTGGTACTTCACTTCAAATCAATGTTCAGATTCCATTCTGCTTCTAGACAAAAAAAAGTCAGCCCCAGTTTCAGTAGCAAATATTTTGCATGGTTAAATATCTGCTACATAGCACAGCAGACAGGGTGCAAGAGCTAGCCAGCCTTCAAAGCCAGATTTTACAAGCCATTTTTCTTAAAACTGTTGCTAAAACTAAACACTACATGGTAACATGATCATTTTTAGCAGCTCTTTCACCAGCCTTGCTTCATACTATGTCATGTTCCCTTTCTGTTTAGAAGAGTGACTTAAACACCATTATGCTTGTCCTCTCTATCCCCTTTGGAGTGTATGAAAAACTCCAGAGGCTACAAGTATTTATTTATTTATGTTTGTTTACCATCTCATTGGAACAACTGCAGGTGCAGCCCAGGTGAATATAACAACAGACAAAGACAATATAGTCTGCCCTAACATGAGCAGAATAAAAAAATATATAACTGCCTGCTGAGTAAAGCATGCTGAATGCATCTGGATATCTAAATCATGCAGGCCTAAAGTACAGTTGTGTACACTTACCATAAATGTAGATGTTCGAGTGTATTCACTGTTGCAGTCATTACATTTGGGTAATCTGCTGGCAGGTTGCCCTCAGTCGGCCTGATTAACAAAGTCTTGGGTCCTGTGTTGGTTGCTGTCCCTTCTTCCATGACGTCAGGTCGTCAGGGGTATAAAACATGCAGCCTACACCATTACATCATTTTGTCTTGCCCCAGATGTCAGGTGCATAAATATATATATATATATACGTAGAATAAAAAACACAAAACATATACCTCCAAACAAAAGCAAATACACCAAAAAGGCTTTTAAAGATGGTAACAGAAATGAGAGGTATAGTAAGAGAAAAAACAGGGGGCTGGAGGGAGGGTAACCAGGACTGCAACAATGAATACACTCGAACATCTACATTTATGGTAAGTGTACACAACTGTACTATGTTCTTCGTGTTTCACTGTTGCAGTCATTACATTTGGGTAGAATCCCAAAGCTATGGTTGGGAGGATGGATTTATACAGCATTAGGGCAGCTATAAGGCCCTGCAGGACAGCAGTGGCAAAGCCTGCTCTGGATTTAGAGAAGAGAGGTAAATGGTAATGTTTGGTGAACTTATGAACTGAGCTCCAGGTAGCAGCTTCTAGAATGTCTCTGGTAGGAACCCCTCTGAGAAAGGCTGCAGAAGTAGATGCAGCCCTGGTGGAATGAGATCTGATTCCCTTGGGGACAGGTTTACCATGGTGCACATAGCAGAAATGAATACAATGGCTTATCCATTTGGAAATAGTCTGCTTTGAAATAGCCTTTCCCTCTGCCCCTGCAGCAAATGCCACCAGTAATTGCTCTGATTTTCTTAGAGATTTTGTCTTGTTTAAGTAGAATCTTAGTTATCTGTGCACATCCAATGAATGCAGAATCCGCTCACCCTTGTTCTGTGGATTTGGGAAGAAAGTTGGCAGATGAATGGTCTGATTAAGGGCCACACTAGATACCACTTTAGGCATAAAGGATGGACTTGTCCTGAGAGCCACCCTGTCCGGGTAAAAGATAATGAAAGGCTCCACTGCCATAAGAGCCTGTAGTTCTGAAATCCTTCTAGCTGAAGTGACTGCTAAAAGAATAGCTGTTTTCCAAGAGAGACATTTTAGGTCTGCAGTAGCAGCTGGCACAGAAAGAGGTAGAGTGAGTTTTTCCAAAACAAAATTGAGGTCCCATGCAGGAGTTGGTGCTCTCCTGGGAGGTCTTAAAATTTTGGCCTCTCTGAGGTACTGCTTTAGCAGAGGATGAGAAAAGAGGGGAGGCTCTGTGTTGTAATGAGCTGAAATGGCAGAGGCATGGATTTTTATGGAAGAAAACAATAGGCCCTTGTGAAGCATCTCAGTTAAGTATTGCAGAATCTGAGGAATATTCGGCATTGCTGTGTTTATTCCTTGTGCTTGGTTCCAGGCGCAGAATCTTTTCCATTTGTCAGCATAAGATTTTGTAGTACTAGGTCTTCTAGCCTCCAAAATGACATCCATCACAGGTTTGCTGAGAGATGTAACTGGTGAAATTAGTTGACTAGCCATGCTGCAAGATTCAGAGTTTGGAGCTGAGTGTGCAGAATTTGATAGTTCTGCTGAGACAGTAGGTAAGGTGTCTGAGGCAGGTACCACGGAGAAAGGTGCGACATATTGAGTAGGAGCGGGTACCAATGTTGGCGAGGCCAGTCTGGAGCAATCAGAATCATTTTTGTTTTTTCCTGTCTGACTTTTAGTAAGACCTTGGAGAGCAGAGGCAGTGGGGGAAAGGCATAGACTGATGGATTTTTTCAGCTGAAGGATAGAGCATCCAATTTCCAAGCTTTTTTGTGATGAATTCTTGTGCAGAATTTGTCCAACTGATAGCTTTGGGGTGAGGCAAAAAGATCTATGTCTGGGCTCCCCCATTTGCGTGTCAACATGCTGAAGATTTGTGGATCCAGTTTCCATTCATGTGGGTCCATAAGATTTCTGCTTAGGTCATCTGCCAGAATATTTTGCTTTCCTGGCAATAATTGAGCTTGTAGATGTATTTGATAAGTCAAGGCCGTGTTCCACAATGCCATGGCTAGTCTGCAAAGGGGGTATGAATGGGTAACCCCCTGCTTGTTTATGTACCACATGACTGTGGTGTTGTCTGTCTTTATCAGTAGTTGTCCTGGATGAAGATAGTCCTTGAAGGCTGTCGGAGCATTCTGTACAGCTAGCATCTCTTTCTGATTGATATGTAGGTGCATTTGATTTGGGCTCCATTGGCCCTGAATGCATCTCCCTGCCAGATGCGCCCCCCCCAAGCATAATCTGATGCGTCTGTAGTCAGGGTTTGGGCGGCAGGGGGTGGAATGAATGACAGTCCCTTGTTTTGGTGGCAGGCCTCTGCCCACCATAGAAACTCTAGCTGCAGGCAAGGTATGATAGGAATCATTGTTTCCAGGCTGTGACAATGTTGACTCCTTAAGCTTTTTAGGTACCATTGAAGTTTCCTCATATGTAGTCTTGCATATGGAATTAGAAGAATGCAGGAGGCCATGAACTCCAAGGCCTGCAGAATTTGCCTTGCAGATAACTGGGTTTTTGTGGCCACCTGTTTGAAGTAAGTCATCAATTTAATTTGTTTTTCTGGCGTCAGGTAAGTAATCTGGGCAGTTGTATTCAAGCTTGCACCTAGGAATGTAACTATTTGAGAGGGTACCAGTTGTGGTTTCTTTTCATATATGGTGTACCCTAGACAAGTTAAAAGCCTTTTTACAAACGCCAGATGTTTTAGAAGAGTGTCCTTGTTTTCTGCCTGAATTAGACAATCGTCCAGGTATGGATAAATTTGAATAGTTCTTTGCCTGCAAAATGCAATTACTGGTGCCAGGCACTTTGTGAAGACCCTGGGTGCAGTACATAAGCCAAAGGGCAGTGCAGAGAAAGTACAGTTTTGTACCTACCATAAATGTAGATGTCCGATAGACATGCAACTGCAGTCATAACATGTGGGTTGTCCTGCCTCAGGCAGCCCTCGGTCGGCCGGATTCCAAAGTCTGGGTCCAACGTTGGCTGATGTCGCATTTCTCTCCGACGTCAGAGCGGCTGGAGTACATAAGCATCAGCCGACGCCATTTTCTTCAGTGTTTCTTGCCCCAGATGCCAGGTGCCCTCCAAGGAAGGCTGTAATCAAATTGGAAGACAAAAACAGGATTCCAAACAAATAAATCAGCAATAAAACAAATACACCATAACAGATACCCCCGGCTAAGAGTAACAGGGATAGGAGTGGACCCTAGGCATAGAGGGGTATGGAGGGAGGGAAAATCCGACTGCAGTTGCATGTCTATCGGACATCTACATTTATGGTAGGTACAAAACTGTACTATGTCCTTCAAGAATGCAACTGCAGTCATAACATGTGGGTAGAATACCATAGCTTAGCTGGGGGAGGAGGTATGCACTAGGAAAGAGATGGTGTGGCAATCAAACCCTGCAGGACTGCCAAAGCAAAGCCTGCTCTGGATCTGGAATATAGAGGGAGATTGTAGTGTTTGGAGAATGTATGCACGGAGCTCCATGTAGCAGCTTCTAGAATGTCCTTTGTAGGCACCCCTCTTAAAAATGCTGTAGAGGTGGCTGTAGCTCTGGTGGAATGCGGTCTGACATAGGCTGGAACAGTCTTCCCATGAAAGGAATAACAGAATCTGATGCAATGTCCAATCCATTTAGAAATAGTCTGTTTTGAAATTGCTTTTCCTTGGACTGCAGGGGCGTAAGCTACAAAAAGTTGTTCAGACTTCCTACTGGCCTTGGTTCTGTCCAGGTAGTATCGAAGTTGTCTGTGAATGTCCAAGGTATGCAAAAGTCTTTCCCCCTTATTCCCAGGATTGGGGAAGAAAGCAGGCAGATGAATGGCTTGATTTAGAGAAACCCTAGATACCACCTTTGGCATAAAAGTAGGGTTGGTCCTTAATGAAACTCTGCCTCTGTGGAAAATAATAAAGGGTGGTATTGCCATTAGGGCCTGTAGCTCCGAAACTCTTCTTGCTGAGGTAATTGCCAGCAGGAAAGCTGTCTTCCATGAGAGAAATTGCAAGTCAACTGAAGCTGCTGGCTCAAAAGGAGGTAGAGTCAGTTTTTCTAAGACAAAATTGAGGTCCCAGTCTGGCACTGGGGCCTTTCTTGGTGGCTTAATGTTCTTGATTCCCCTGAGGAATTGTCTTAGTAAGGGGTGAGAGAAAACAGGAGGATCAGTGTTGTATCTAGCTGAAATAGCAGATGCATGTATCTTTATGGAAGAATATGAGAGGCCGTTCTTTAACATATCTGCCAAATATTCCAAGATAAGTGGGATGTTCAGTAATGATGCATCATGTCCCTTGCTGGTATTCCAATTGCTGAATCTTTTCCACTTTGCTAAGTAAACCTTTCTGGTGGATGGTCTTCGAGCCTTTGTTAGTATCCACTGAACTTCCTTGGAGAGAGATAAGCTGAAGTTATTTATGGGATCTCCCAGGCTGTTAGCTGCAGTGTCTGAAGGTTTGGCTGCAGTGTTTCGAAATTGTGTTGAGTCAAAAGTAGAGGCCACTGAGGGAGGGCCCACCTCCTGGTGTGACATATGCTCCATAGTAGTGGGTACCAGTGTTGTCTTGGCCAATCCGGAGCTATTATGATTCCCTTGGGCTTCTCTGCTTTGATCTTTAGTAATACTGAGGTCATCAGTGGCAGAGGTGGGAATGCATAGATTGCTAGGGAGTTCCAGTTGAATGAGAGGGCATCTATTTTCCAAGCTTTTGGATGGTATGTCCTTGTGCAAAATTTTCGTAGAAGATGGTTGAGGTGAGAGGCAAATAGGTCCACTTCTGGCTTGCCCTATGTCGAAGTGAGTTGTCTGAAGGCCTTCGGATGTAACCTCCACTCGTGTGGATCTGTGAAATTCCTGCTTAGGCTGTCCGCCAACACATTGTCTTTTCCTGGAACAAACTGGGATTGTAACTGGATGTTTAGGCTCAGTGATTTCTCCCAAAGCTGCATTGTCAGTTTGCAAAGGGGGTAAGAGTGAGTGCCCCCCTGCTTGTTTATGTACCACATCACAGTGGTGTTGTCTGTCCGTATCATTAAA
This sequence comes from Protopterus annectens, assembly GCF_019279795.1. Classification (NCBI taxonomy): domain Eukaryota; kingdom Metazoa; phylum Chordata; order Ceratodontiformes; family Protopteridae; genus Protopterus; species Protopterus annectens. The sequence goes on from NC_056731.1 coordinate 482,903,848, forward strand.
TGGCCTTGCTGGAGTTGATGTTGAAAAGCCTCGATGGCATGCATTACTGCCAGCATTTCCTTTTGGTTTATATGCAGATGTGTTTCCTTTGGAGACCATTGTCCTTGTATACACCTGCCTTCCATGTGCGCCCCCCATCCAAGTTCTGAGGCATCTGTAGTCATGGTCTGTGTTATCTGTGGTTTTTTGAATGACATACCTGTGTTTTCCTTGCTCACCGAGGCCCACCATAGGAATTCCTTTTGTAGGCATGGAATGAGTGGTATGACTGTCTCCAAGTTGTTGCTGTGTTGAGACCAAATGCTTTTTAGGTACCATTGAAGCTTTCTCATGTGCAGTTTTGCTAATGGAACCAGTAGAATGCAGGATGCCATGTAACCCAGGGCCTGTAGGAATCTCCTTGCAGTCATCTGGGTGAGTTTTGCTAAACCTTTGAAGTAATGAGTTAACTTCTCTTGCTTGTCTTCTGTCAGGTAAGCCATCTGAGAGGCTGTGTCTAGTTTGGCTCCTAAGAAGATTATTTGCTGGGATGGCTGCAGTCTTGACTTTTGGAAGTTGACTGTGTATCCCAGAGCTTGAAGTAATCGTATGACACAATCCAGGTTTTTTGTCAACATCAATTTGTCGTCCGCTTGTATGAGGCAGTCGTCCAGGTACGGGTAAATTTGTATACCCTGGAGCCTGCAATGAGCAATTACTGAAGCCAGGCATTTTGTAAATACTCTGGGCAGTAGATAAGCCAAATGGCAATGCTGAGAATTGATAATGCTCTGGCCCTGCAAGAAATCTGAGGTATCTTCTGCAGCTGTGTCTGACAGGGACATGCAGGTATGCCTCCTTGAGGTCCAGAGTAATCAGCCACGACTCCTTGCCCAGCATGGGAAGGAGTTGCTGTAGAGTCAGCATTTTGAACTTTGGTACTATGAGAAAGGTGTTTAATGCGGACAAGTCCAGTATTGGTCTCCATTGAGATTCTTTTCTTGGAACAAGGAACAGTCTTGAGTAAAACTCCTGTTCTTGTTCTTGTTGTGGAACTCTTTCTATTGCTTTCATTCAAGTCAGCAGAGTGATTTGCTTGATAGCCTCTGCCCTTTGATTTTGTGGTAGGTTTGGCATGCCTTGTTTTCTTGGTAAGGTATGAAAATGAAACCTGTACCCTCGGTCTATAATGTCCAAAATCCATTTGTCCTTTGTCAGTCTGTGCCAGTTTTCTGCAAACAGAGATAATTTCGCGCCCAAGGGAGCTTCTAGTTGTTCCCTGGTAGGCGGTAGTAGAGGAAAGTCATTGAGTTTGTGGTTGTTGGGCAGGTGAAACCCCTGCGTCACTTCTTTGGTTTCCTGGCTGCCATTGTCGCCCCTGTAAGGGCCTCTTCCTCGCCACGCCTGTTCTTACCCCTTTGAAACTTTTCTGGATTAGGAAAGGACCAGTTTTTGAAGGCCAATTCCTACTGAATCTGGGGTTGAACCTGGAGGAAATCTTTCACAGTCTGAACTGATTTTGCTTTTTCTTCGATGGTCTTTAACACATCCTTAGCATTTGCACCAAAAAGCTTGTTCTTTTCCAAAGGTGCATCCAGAAGTTTTGCTTTTACATGATCTGGTAGAGGTTGATCTTTTAACCAAGCATGTCTACGATTCACTGCCCCTGTCATAGCTGTCCTACATGAAGCTTCCAGTGCATCATATCCACACTGCAGGAAGTGATTGCTTACTTGCTGAGTGTTATGTACAGCTTCCTGCAAAGTCTTCCTGTCTAAAGGATCAGGAGAAGCTAATGTTTTTTGAAAATCTTCTAAGAGATAATCCTGATATTGTAACATATGAAAAAGGCAATTTAAAGCTCTCATAGATAAGGTAGTGGATGTGTAAACCTTTTTGCCCCATCTCTCTAATGACCTTGCTTCCCTGTTGGAGGGCAAAGGATTTTTTGAGGTGGAGGCTGAAACTCCTTTAGGCCCCTGTGAAATAGTTTCCAAATCAGCAGTATGGGCCCTGAATAAATGGGAATGAGTTTCTGGGACCCTGTAATACCTGTCTGGCTTGGCTGGAGCAGGAGGAAGAGAATCAGGGGTAGCACTAGAGTCAGAATACAAATCATCCAGACCATCAAGTACAGGAGGAATAGCTAAGGGCCTGTGCTGAGGCTTCTTAAGGAAAGTCCTAAGGCGTTTCCTAGAATCAGAATATTCCTAACCCTGCCACTTGAAATGTTCCCTCATGGTGTGCAGAACTTCCCCAAAAGAAATATCCTCAGGAGGGGAGGCCGAAGGGATGGAATCTTCTGCATCCGAGTCCTCATAGGTCTGGAAGAGCTCTTCCTGGCTATCAGAGTGGACAGAGCCCTCAGAGTCTTCATCTGAAGGAGTAGGGTCAGAGGGTTCAACCCGGGGCCTTTTATCAGGAGGAGGCTGTGATGCTCTCTCAGGATGGGCCTGTGAACCTCTAATCATGGAAATTAAATCAGCAGCCATGGACATAATTTGTGTCTCCGGAGTCGGCTGAGGTAAGGATTTAGAAGTAATATGCTTTGTTTTGCTGGTTGCCTTAGCCCTAGTGTAGGCCTTAATAGACATGGCCATAGGAGGCCTGGTAGCCCCACGTGCAGGAGTGACCTTGTCTACAGCAATGGTCTCGGGCATTTCCTTGGTTTCGGTATCCGGAGGAAAGTCTATAACTGACGTCGGAGTAATGTCTGGAATCGGAGTCGTCGGTAATGCGGTGTCTTCAGTTCGGAGCGGTGGAGAGACCGTCTCAGAGGGAACCGGATCACTCGCGCTAGGTTTTGGCGTGGAGTCAGTGGTAGACGCGGGCCAAGGATGTCGGTCCCGGTCTTTTCGCTTTTTGGGAGTTTGCGATGTCGGAAGATCCGACGGCATGGTGTAGGCAAATTTATCGCCGAAAAAATCTTCAGCGAACTCCGCCTGGCGCCTGAGAGTGCGCTTGTTGAAGCGAGCACAGGCTACACAGGCAGAGACGTCGTGGTCTGGGCCCAGGCAAGGGAGGCAGTAAGAGTGGAAATTCTTATGAGGTATTTGTTTACCACAAAAAAGACAATTGTTAACTTTCTCAGTAATTTCTGACATCGGCTGAGGCAAGAAAAGGTCCCCAACGGGGTACTTAGCTTTTTTGATGACTTCGGTATCGTAGAATACAAGAGCTGACCGACTGGCACTTGCGAACTGCTTCTGCTTCGGGCACCACGCGGCAAGAAAGACTGAAGAAAATGGCGTCGGCTGATGCTTATGTACTCCAGCCGCTCTGACGTCGGAGAGAAATGCGACATCAGCCGGCGGACCCAGACTTTGGAATCCGGCCGACCGAGGGCTGCCTGAGGCAGGACAACCCACATGTTATGACTGCAGTTGCATTCTTGAAGGACATCTGGTAATGCAAACAGCCAGCTTTGAAGCGGAGGTATCTTCTGCAAGATTCCCTGAGTGGGATATGCAGGTAAGCCTCTTTTAAGTCTAGAGTTACCAACCAGGCATCCTTGCCTAGCATAGGTAGTAACTGTTGGAGAGTCAGCATCTTGAATTTTGGAATGTCCAGAAATGTATTTAGAATGGATAAGTCCAGAATTGGACACCATGATTTGTCTTTTCTGGGTACCAGGAAAAGTCTTGAATAAAAACCTTGTCCCTTTTCCTTTTCTGGTACTGGTTGAATAGCCCCCATATTCATGAGGGACATAACTTGTTTCTGGGCCTCTGCCCACTGATTTGGAGGCAGATCTGGCCATCCGTTTAGGATTGGCAACATGTGGAAATGAAATCTGTACCCCTGGGATACTATATTTAAAACCCATTTGTCCTAGGTAATCAGTTGCCAGTTTCGTACATGAAGTGCCAGTTTTCCCCCAAAAGGGGCGGCCAAAAGATAAGTGCTTTGTAATTGCAGTGGAAAGTCATTGAGACTGTTTTCCATAGGAAGATGCCTTGTTACTTCCAGATTTGGAGGCGAAGGCACCCCATTGCTTTGTTCTATAAGTTCCTTGTGACTGAAACCTGGAGCCTTTGGAATGCCTGGGTTTGACCTGAGCGGCTCTAGTGGGTACTGGAAAGGACCAGTTCTTAGTAGGCCAGTGCCTACTGAACCTGGGTGGCTGCACTTGTAGGAAATCTTTTGCAGTTTGCATAGATTTAGCAATATATTCCATCTATTTCAAAACTTCTTCAGCTTCATTACCAAACAGACTGCCATGTTGCAAAGGAGCATCCAACAATTTTGCTTTAACATGGTCAGGCAGATTTTGCTCCTTGAGCCAAGCATGCCTTCTTATCACAGATCCAGTTACAGCAGCCCTGCAAGAGGCCCCAAAGGAATCAAAACCACATTGCAAAGTATGTTTTCCAACTTGTTCAGCTAAATGCAATAAATCCTGCAACTCTTTATTTTCCACACAGTCAGAAATCAACATAATTTTCTGTTTAAGTAAACCCATGACATGCTGTTGACATTTAAGCATATGAAATTGACAGTTTATAGCCCTGATTGCCAAGGTTGCAGACATGTAAACCTTCTTTCCCCAGCTATCCAGCGCCCTGGAATCTCTATCAGAAGGGGTAGGAGTTTTAGCAGCAAAAGCCTTAACGCCCTTGGGACCGTGAGAAATTGTTTCAGGGTCAGCAGTAGGGTTTTTAAAGAGGAATTTGTGGGAGTCAGGAACCCTGTAATATCTGTCTGGCTTACTAGGAGCCAGAGGCAGGGAATCAGGAGTCATGCTGGACTCTGAGAAAACATCAACAATGTCTGGAACAGGAGGTATAGCCAAAGGCCTATGCTGACGAAGAAGAAGGAAATCCCTAAGTCTCTTTTTAGATTCTGAGAAATCCTGACACTCCCAATGAAAGTGTTCTCTTAAGGTATGCAAAGTTTCTCCAAAAGAAAAATCCTTAGGAGGAGAAGCAGAAGGGATGGAATCTTCTGCATCAGAGTCCTCATAAGTGGGAATAGATAATTCCTGATCAGAAGAGGAATCAGAAGAAATAGAAACCTGATCTGAAGATTCATAGTCAGTGCCTTGCCTAGGCCTCTTAGCAGGAGGGGGTGGATACCCCTGATCAAGGTAATTAAATCCTCAGCCATTTTGATCATTTGTATTTTAGGCATTGGGGCCTGTACACGTGACCCAAGCGTCATTTTTTTAGACATAGAAGTAATTTTTGGCCTTAATTTTGAAGATGGTGTTGGTTTAATATACAAATCTTTAGGCCTGAAAACACCCTCAGAAGACGGTGCCTGCTCAGCGGCTCCAGACCCATCTAAGGTACAGATATCCGTGGGTTCAATACTTAAAGTATCTTGTGGCATACCGGACTCCGAATGGGTCTCAGTAGAGGCCTGTGATTCAAAAGTAGCAGGTATCAGGGGCTGCGAAAGCACCTCGCTGAGTAACAGCGAACTGGCGACTGGCTTAGGAGAAGTTTCGTCGTCAGGTTTGGACCTTGACGGTCTGAATCTGTCTTTTTCTTTTCGCTTTTTAGGTATTCCGGTAGTCGGATTGCTAACCAATGACATTTCTGGATAGTTAAATCTCAAGCCAAAATATTTAGAAGCAAAAATATACCGACATTTAATAGTGCGTTGATTAAATTTAGCACAAAACCGACAGCAAGGCACGTTGTGGTCAGGGCCTAAGCAAGGAATATAGTACAAATGAAAATTCTTATGAGGTATTTGCTTCCCACAAGTAATACAATTATTAACTTTTACTGACATCGGTAAGGAGCAAGAAAAAGTTTCCCCAACGGGGTACTTAGCTTTTAGTTGAAGACTTCGGTTCTGAAACTCGAAAACGAAAATTTCAGGAGTCGGCCGACCGGCACCTGCGAACTGCTTCTGCTTCGGACACCGTGCGGCAAGAAAGACTTATGAAATGGCATCGGCTGCATGTTTTATACCCCTGATGACCTGACGTCATGGAAGAAGGGACAGCAACTGACGCAGGACCCAAGACTTTGTTAATCAGGCCGAATGAGGGCAACCTGCCAGTAGATTACCCAAATGTAATGACTGCAACAGTGAAACACGAAGAACATTTCATCTGTGTACATTCTAGTTAAGAATGCCAAGACAGATTATATTCAGCCATCTAGCTGCACAGAATTGTTTGTTAACCACAACTCAATAGCTTCTCTACTTCCACTTTTGCTAGTAAGGTGTGGGTTGGTTAAGGGGGCTGTCAGTCGCCCTTACAATTTTAATTGTTAAAAAAAAATTCTCCCAACATTAATGACTAATTTTAAAACTGACCAAATACTACATTCTCCATGTTACCCTCTCATGTGCACTGTAACTGATTAGCTAATTATGTATAACACAGACATACAAATTCTACATCCAACATAAGTCACTAAAATCCCATGATAGCCAAGCAAAATTACACAGCCCTTCACTGTACACTATGAGTGCAGTGACTTCTCCTTAAGCTGCATATGGCCTTACTGGCCATTAGTATATATTCTGCCTAGTTCAGAGATGGCACCATCTCACTGAGGAATGGGAGAAACTGGTGTACTGCTGGAAACTCAGAGACACAGGACATGATATGAGCAAATGATGTCCCCACTCCCATTGTTTAATTTTTCCCCACTCCCATTGTTTAATTTTTCCCTGAGAATACACATGAGGTGCCATCCCCTATTATGTACTCTATCCCTCCCTTGTAGTTAGTGCCCTTGTTGTGACATCTAACCTCCAATGGGAGCCACCAGAAGGGTGTGTGTGTGTGTGTGTGTGTGTGTGTGTGTGTGTGTGTGTGTGTGTGTGTGTGTGTGTGTGTGTGTGTGTGTATATATATATATATATATATATATATATATATATATATTTATATATATAAATATGTGCTGCCTCCTCCAAAAAGAAACTCACCTAAGGTGCTCAGTTCTGCCTTTCTCTGTACTGGACTGCCAGCTAGCTGGCCTAGTCACTAAACCCCAATCATCTGCAACACAGCCAGAAACAAAACCTCTCTGCCAATGGGCCAGCCTACTGTACAGCTTCTCACTGCTCATTTTAGTCAGCCATGTTGTACTTCAAAGACATACCCTGCTGTATTCCAAGTACAATCATTCAAAATATAGCAGCCATAACTGCTTTCTAAATTATAGGATTCATTTTGCAGACATTTCAATTACTGCAAATGACAGTTTATAGTGACTGGCCATGGTTCATTCTGTTCAATGGATGTTACTTTTTTGGTTCCCCACTGTCTGATGACCATCAGCTTGCTATGAGCTCTTGGCCCATTCATTCCTCTCAGGGTGAAAATAGCTCCTGGTCCAGCCTATTCATTTCCTTACAGGAAGAAGTCCACTGCAGAGTTGTTATATGGTCAACTTTTAGGGCTTTTCAACTTAAGGTCCTGAAATGAGCACCTAGATCATCAATGAAAGTCAGGTTATACCTTCCCCCATCATGTGTAAGCTTCCAAACATAAGCTGCAGCGAATGGGCTACCATCATGAGCTTGGCTGGACTAAGTTCACATCTTCAGTCTATGTCTCTATTCACTACTCTGCCTGCATAGATGATACAGGCCAAGTGGAACCACCAATCCTTTCCTACAGGATGGGTGAGCTGACATTGTCAACTAACTCCCACCCTCCCTCACCCAGTTCTCCACAGACAGAGCTGCTACTCCATCTCAGCTGATCTGGTTCATAGTCAATGCTTCATCTCTCTAAGTTACAGAGTTGGGTATAAAACTGATTCTTTTTTGACGGAATCACCTCATGAGCAAACAGCTACCATGGCAGACAATCCATTAAATCCCCCATTAAATGAGGCCAAATGCCACCTCAACATTTTAGATTACCAACTCTCCAAAGAATAAAAGTGTGTTTACTAGACCAGTTTTAAAGCTGTTAAGGAAATTTGGACATACTCCTGGTAGATGATGATAGTGGAGAAAAGTATTTGGAGGCAATATAAAATTGTGTATGGCCATCCAAAGTTAACTTACAAATCTGCTCACTAGTAAAGCATTTCTCCAGAGATGTATTGAATGACAGTAAGAAGGTTTGGATGGACTGTGCAATAAAAAATGCAGTTTTATCTACAGTTGTATCTCTTGGTCTGCCTGTTCTATAAACAGCACTGTCATCTATATGCTTTAGCTAAGTTTTTGACATATCATGGATAGAAACAACATGCAAATGTCACAACATATCCTTGTTTTGCCCCTCTCTGGGTTATTTGTACAGAAAATGCAAGGGCTAAAAACTACGGTGGGAATGTAAGGCTAAGCATGACAAGATCCTCATGGTTCAATAACAAACTAACTACATATGAATTGGTGATGGATACTTCAAATAAAAAGTGAATCCAGAGTTAAATAGTAGAATGGGAGGAAGGGTTATTTAATAAATCTGATTTCAGGGTGGAAAAAAAGCTAGTGGATAAGCATGTGGCTAACTACATTAGAAAGAAAAAAAAGAGTACTAAAAGGAGGGACAACTCTAAGGTGGGTAGGCAGAAAGATGGAGAAGGGACAACCCAAACTACTAAGAAGACAATAAACCATGTCTACAGAACAGATAGATATGCTATGAAGAATTAGATGAAAGAAGCAGTAAGTTAGCTGATAGAGCACAAATACAGCACCATCAGTAACCACTACCTTCCTCTACAGCTCTTCAGAATACATTCAGTATTTTGATTTTATAATGTTGTGCATTACTGATGCTGTCTAGAGATTAAAATGCCTTACTATTTTACAGTGTATTGTTAGTTCTTACAATGTACAGCTGATAAGACAGCCGATTCACACACTGTCTTCCTTCTTCATTTCTTTAAAAGCTAATTTCACATAAACCAAAGTAGTATATGATTTCTTGTTTCTTCATGCAGGAGATAACCATGTTTTTCTGCTGGTAACAGTGGCCACTTTTTACAGTAGCCGTTTAATGTTGTTTTTCTCTCCAGACTCTGCTTCCATCAAAAAAAATCAGAATGCTTCAGTTTTGTTAAAAAAAAAAGATGGTGGTTCAAGCTTGCAGCATTTTAGCCCAATGAATTATCTCTTTTTGAAGTTGCTACTGCCAGGCAAAGGCATCCTCAATAGTATATTTGCAAATAGTGTAAACGTCTCAAATACAAAAAAAAAAAAAAAAGAACAAGAACTAGGAGCTGAAAGACTCTTGTGGAACTTCTAAACCGCTTTTCTTCAGGTTTTGTTCTGATATGGTAGTATATGCCCACACAGTATCAATTCCTTCACCAACTGTGTGATCAGGTATCCAGTGTGGGAAAGGGAAACGGCATGCAATTACTTGGGAACCATCAGCCAGCTCCTTCTGCAGCTTCTTCTCTAATTCTGGCATCTGTTGGAAAAAAGGGGAGAAATTCTCATGGGTAAGAATACAGCTGATCCTTCCACTACTATTGCATCTACAATCTGGACTATACAATACTTCAGTTATGCAGGAACTTATTTCACTCTGGCATCGGATTTGGCAACTATAGGGCACTGCCAATTACAGAGCAAACATAGGAAGAAAAGGTCCACTAATACTAACAAATGAGTATTCATTTTATAGGTATAACATTTAAGCAAAGATGTTACAAACAGGTCTCCTTCAAAGGATCGAAATATCAGAACATCGACTCACTGATCTGTGAAGACCAGATGATTGAAGTTTTGACATATCGAACCTCGTGAATGGAGACTGATGTACAGTGCGAAATGGGAACTTTACCATTCTCTTCACTGTAGTGGGATCTCGGACTTGGTATATTTAAGTAGCGGGGGATGTGGGGGTGCAGGGGGCTTGCTCCTCTGCAAAAATGTGAAATAAGTTTTCATATTTTAGATTTTTTTTGTTAGGTTTGATATTTCAAAACTTCAATCTTCTGGTCTTCGATGATCAGAGGTTCGATGTTCTGAAATTTCATTCCTTTGAAGTAGACCCGTCACAAACACAAAAAAACTAAAACAGTGTTCTAATACAGAATTCAAAAGAACAAATGTAACATTTTGAGTACAATGACATTTTGTGATGCTACTCAAGCAAATTATTTCAAATACAGTTGCAGAAAGAGAACTTTTTTTATTCTTTGTTCATAACTTTGGGCACAGATTAAGATACAGGAGACAGAAATACAAATGGCAGCAGAGCTTCCGTCAGTAAACAACAATTCTTAAAAGTACTCAGCTTTCCCTAGGCAAAAAAGAAAAAAACACAAAAATAGAAAAAGATAAGTAAAGGAAAGGAGAGAAAGAAAAATAATTGTCACTGAAGGAGAGGTTACTAAAAGCAAGTGCAGTGATGAGATGAGCAAATTCTAGTGTAATTCACTGAGCCTATCTTCTCTTCAAAACGTCAGCAATCCTGGGTAAAGTGGTAGGGAAAATTGAGCCCCACACACCTGTCATGCAGGGGGGCTTTTCCACCTGCACCCTTTACTTAATATAACAACCACTGAGGGCACACAACCTTGGGATAAGAATATAAAACTAGGAGAAATTATCCTTGCTTTACATGTGCTCACTTAAACAACAAATAACAGAAAAGAAGTTATTATACATAAAGCAGTAACCTCTTGAACAAGGGTAAAAAGAAGCCTGAATGAAAAGGGCAGTGACTACTAAGAATAAACACTTTATACTAGGCATCAAAGATACCACTTTGCAGGCGACTGTATAAGTTTTGTTTACAGTGGTAAAGTAGTGTCCCTTTAAATGACTGAAGAGTCACTACATTTCAGATGTGGCCGTGACTTGCTGCTCCAGTTCCTATTTTCTTAGTAGTATTGATAACTACCACTGGCAGGCTTCTGAGAGTCTTATCTGTCTGCTAGATTTGTACCATCTTAGCAAGTGCTCTGGGTAAAGGCATGGGAAAAAATAAATGATTTTACAGACAAAAATTAATTAACTGTATTCTAGCCAGTGCGAGAGATTCAGCTACACTAATAAATTAGGGATAGTACAATGGTTAGTGGAGGTGTAGGAGCCAAAATGAAAGTAAATCTATATATTTTTTGAAAGGTCTTGCTAAACTACATGGTGGAACTGTCTGCTCAATGTGAAATATGTGGCATATCTTTAAAATACTATCATCTTTAGCATCATTCAAAATATTGCATGTATATCATATGGTCTGCACATACATTATTGTACAGTCTGAAAGCAAAGGTCTTGTGTCTTGTTTCATTTTTTTCATATTTTTTATATACAGTGGATATAAAAAGTTTACACACACCGGATTAAAGTGCCATTTTTTGTGATATAAAAATGAGACCACAATAAATAATTTCAAAACTTTTACCACCTTTAATGTGAACTATAACTTGTACAATTCAATTGAAAAACAAACAAATCTGTTAGGGGAAAAAATATATATATAAAAAAAACGTACAATACGCTGGTTGCATAAGTGTGCACACCCTTAAACTAATACTTTGTTGTGTGCACACCCTTAAACTAATATTTTGTTGAAGCACCTTTTGATTTAATTACAACATTCAGTCTTCATGGGTACACACCTGCCATCAAGTAAAGAGACTCTGATTAACCCCAAATAAAGTTCAGCTGTCCTAGTAGGATTTTCCTGTCATTTACTCAGTTGCCTGCTACAGCAAAAGCCGTGGTTCGCAGAGATCTTACAAAGCATCAAAGGGATCTCATTGTTGAAAGGTATCAGTCAGGAGAAAGGTACAAAAAAATTTCCACAGCATTGGATATACCATGGAACACAGGGAAGACAGTCAACAAAAAGTGGAGAAAATATGGGACAACAGTGACGTTGCAAAGAACTGGACGTCCCTCTAAAATTGATGAAAAGACAAGACGAAAACTGGTCAGGGAGGCTGCCAAGAGACCTACAGCAACACTGACGGGGCTGCAGGAATTTCTGGCAAGTACTGGTTGCATACTACATATGAAAACACTCTCCCGTGTTCTCCATATGTCTGGACGGGAACACTTTAGAATCTCGAATTCCTGAAAACACGAACCTCATATGGTTGAGACCATATGATCGAGTTTTCAGAAATTCGAAAGTCTAACGTGTTTAATAAAAACATTTTAATTTAATTATATATAACGTTTTTGCAGGGGGCAAGCCCCCCTGCACCCTCCCTATTTAAATATACCATCTCTGTAATCACACTATAGCGAGGAAATGGGAAATCTCCCATTTTACTCTTCTGCATACAGCGTGGAACGGGAGATTTCTCTTTTCCCCACTGTAGCGCGATCTCGGAGTTGGTATAATTAAGTAGGGGGTGTGTGGGGATGCAGGGGGGCTTGGCCCATGCAGAAACGATGTGTTTGAGTATTTTTTTTTTAATTCCAGTTCGGAATTTCGAGTTTCTGAAAACTCAATCATATGGCCTCGACCATATGAAGTTTGAGTTTTCAGGAATTCGAGATTCTGAAGTGAAAACATCTGGACCATGGGGTAAGGTTGCAAGATGGAAGCCTTTTCTTACACAGAAAAAATCCAGGCCTGGCTAAAATTTGCAAAACAATGCATCAAGTCTCCCAAAAGCATGTGGGAAAATGTGTTATGGTCTGATGAGACCAAGGCTGAACTTTTTGGCCACAATTCTAAAAGGAACGTTTGGTGTAAAACAACACTTTACATCACCAAAAGAACACCATCCCCACGGTGAAGCATGTTGGTGGCAGTATCATGCTTTGGGGTTGCTTTTCTTCAGCTGGAACTGAGGCTTTAGTCAAGGTGGAGGGAATTACGAACAGTTCCAAATACCAGTCACTTTTGGCCCAAAACCTTCAGGCATCTGCTAGAAAGCTGAAGATGAATTTCACTTTTCAGCATGACAATGATCCCAAACATACATTCAAACCAACAAAAGAATGGCTTCACCAGGAGAAAATTAAAGTTTTGGAATGGCCCAGCCAGAGCCCAGACCTAAATCTAATAGAAAATCTGTGGGGTGACCTGAAGAGGGTTGTGCATAAGAGATGCCCTCGCAGTCTGACAGATTTGGAGTGATTTTGCAAGGAAGAGTGGGCAAATATTGCCAAGTCAAGATGTGCCATGCTGATAGACTCCTACCCAAGAAGACTGAATGTCGTAATTAAATCAAAAGGTGCTTCAGCAAAGTATTAGTTTAAGGGTATGCACACACAACAAAGTATTAGTTTAAGGGTGTGCACACTTATACAACCAAGGTATTGTACGTTTTATATTTTTCCCCTAACAGATTTGTTTTTTTTTTTCAATTGAATTGTACAGGTTATAAGTCACATTAAAGGTGGGATAAGTTTTGAAATGATTTATTGTGGTCTTATTTTTTTTAATCACAAAAACCTGGCATTTTAACAGGGGTGTGTAAACTTTTTATATCCACTGTATCAAACATCACACACTGTCAGAAATGATCACAAATAAATCACTTCATTTTTCTTTTAATAATAGTGTAGCTATAGCTTTCAGGTAATTACCTCCTGCAGGGCAATTTGTTCAAGAACTGTAAATGGTCAATCTAGAAATTTGATTTATTCCTGTTGTATAGCTGGGAAGATTGAAAAGGTATCATGTGTTACATTTCTGCATATCACTGGAGAAGAAGCCCTGAAAGTTTACAATACATTTCAGTCTCAAGGTCAAAGATGAAGGCTAATGCAACAATGAGACAGATGATTCTGAATTACTATAAACTGGAAAAAATAACTACCACACATTTGTCATATCTCAAGAGCACAGGTTCAACAGAAAATGCTGATCCTTACGTTACTGAATTAAATCTGATCACGAAAGGGTTCGTATCAAGATCTAAGGATGTAATGGTGCCCCTCTACTCTTCCCTCATCAGACTCATTATTGAGTACAATGTACCAACTGGAATGTACCTGGCTAGACATCTCCAGCAGCTGGAGAGACCACAAAGGTACCTAGCCAAGAGGATTACTGGCCTCAAACAGTTGCCCTATGCAGCACGATTGAAAAAGCTAAGACTGTTCTTGTTGCATACCACTTTCTCAGAGGCGATCTCTGTCTAACGTACAGAGCCATGTCCAACCCAGAATTGTTGAACATGCTCCATCTTAGCAAAACCAAATCTACTCGAGCTACACGCACTAGGGATATAAACCTCAACACAACAATGAATAGAACATGCTGGAGGGATAGATTCCCTTTGCAGAGACTTCCCTTACTATGGAACAGGGTCCCGATCTACATAAGACAAAGCCCCTCACTATCACTCTTCAAGAGGAACCTTGATGAGTGGATGGGTAACAGAATGTTCACACCGGGGATCACACCAACAGCACTACTAGATAGGGGCCAAGGGTACTAGCTGCTAGTACAAGGGTCTAGGGAACTACTAAAGGGGCGGTGAATACCGCACAACGTAGCTGGGCTAATATATGCCTTCGGGCAGATAGCCCAGTACCAACCTATGAACCTAAATAACTGAACCAAGACTGTGTATTTGGTGAGTTACACAATTCAGTAATATAAAACAGCATTGTGTGGTATCAGAAATACCAGAGGCAGGGCAGATTATTGACAAATGTAGATTTAATATTACATAAAATGAATGGTGTGTGCAAAGCAAGTGAAATTATCTAACCACATTTAAAAGAGCTAGCAGAAAGTTAGCACTGTATAAAGTTACATACAAGATGAAAAAAATGAAAACAAGTAAATATAACAATAAAATTAGTTACGACGAGGACTGAAACATAAGACGTACCTCTGATAAGTTCTGAATGTGGTGGTGTTACAAGCATGATAAAAAGAGAAGTACTGATTTAGACAGGTGTTTAAACTGTGGAATCACTTTACTAACAGATGTACAATGAAAGAAATGACAGTAATAAATGCTTGTGGTAGAACCAAGTCAGGAAAAAGATTTGTCTGTGCACTCAATAACTGTTGAGAATGTGCACAGAATAAACAGTGTGCAAGAAGGCACCATCGGGAACATGTAATAAACACTTGAACAAGAGGTGAAAATCGAATAAAATGTTGCATTTATCTGTATACTAAGCACTGATGTGGTGTGATACCTGTTCAAAAGTTCAAAGCATTGTATCTGAAACAGACTAAAAAGAAACACCACATGATGAAGCAGGCAGCACACTTGCCTATATAGTGGAAGGCTGGGTTCTGTTTCTATACCAGGTAGATCAACTGCTGACACTGCAGTGTAGCATAAGGTGGGTGATGCACTCCTGATTGAGCCTTCCTTCGGATGTGACATTAAACTGAGGTCCCATCTGCTCAAGTTAGTGGTGGCTCAAGTCGATGCAAAATGCAAAAGATCCCACAGCACCAATCAAAAATAGAAGGAACAGTTTCCTGTTGCCCTGGCCAAATTTCCCCTAGTAGTATAAATACCACGTTGGGTCTCCCCTAAAAAGAGGCTATTAGTCTAGTTGGACTAACCTGGTCAACAAAGGATAAATACAATAAAATAAAATAAATGTTTAATTTGTCAGGTCTCCATGTAAAACCATTAGGTCAAAAATCTCTTACTTTTGAATACAAAAAAAATACAGTATTCAGTTCTAGACTAGATGATTTAACAGGCACTTCTGGTTACACCATCTGTGATATTCTGAAAGGAATTATGCTTGGCGTAGCATGCTACGAAAAGCACTAACTCCTCAACCCAAAAAAATATTGAGAACTCTTAGAACCCTGCACCCGATTCCACAACTTTTTGAAATTTTACAATGGCTGAGAACATCAGTGTAAACGTTAATACTGTGAAGTCAACAGGGGGAATGCAGCATCAGAACAACTCCTCCTGTGTGCTGACATAGGTCTATATTACTTCAGCAAAGTTTTACTTCTGCAATACCTAATCACTGACCCCTTTACATCGAACATCCATTCATTGAACGTTCACATCACTGAACGGTTTTCACAGTGAAGGGAATTATTTGTCCACCACAGAGATTGTCACAAACACTACATTATTTCAAACCCACCAAGGTGGAAAGCTGCACCCCTCACACCCCCTTACTTATATATACGGACTATGAGATTGCACTGCAGTGGGGAAAAAAGGCAAATTTCTAATGATGGCCAACTAACATTCTTTGAATTGATGTTCAATGTAAAGGGGTAGGTGATTAGGTATTCAAAGAAATAAAACTTCGATGAAGTAATATAGACCCGCTGACACTTGTACTGTAGGCATTTCATGGTAAAACGTCCAAATGTCTGCAGTACCACTTCTGACAAACAGATGAAGATGTACTGTGGCTGGCAAGAAAAAAGACTGAGGAAAGATCACCCAAATGTATGGTAGTGTGTTTTGCAAGTTGTTCCCTTTGTAACGTGGAACTGACTCAAAGCATTTAGGCCAAACCGCACTTTTGTAGTATAGGTTCACAGCATGCCACCCTTGTAGTGTTACACCTTATAATGCATGCATGACAAGGGTTTTACCTGTCATGCATGCAGCACCTTGGCTGATAGATGGCACTATGACAGTCATGCATCATTGGTGATAATGACGGATACTCGTGCTGACTTGGCCCATGCAATGAATGGGTAACAGGGTCCAGTAATAGAGCATATTTCTTAATGCAGGTGCCTTGTCTTTATGTAGCATTCCTTCTATTATTAGGTGATTTCACTGCATCACCTGGAGCCTCCACGATTACCTACTTCTACCAGGATAGACCAGAAAATTATGTTTGGGGTAGTGCTGCAGGGATGGTACAGGTTTTCTGCTACAGTACCCTGAATATTTTGGAATTTAGCCTCTTGAATGCAGAAACCTCATTTGCTTGAAATGCATGAACATACATCCTTAAAACCAGTTAATCTCATACAAACCTTTTTCCTCAAATGAGAATACCTTTAACAGAAGTGCCACTAAGAACTATTAAAAACACTGATGTTCTTCTTCTATAATACATATAAAAATAATAAAAAAAATTGTTGAATTAAAAGGAGACCTTACCGAGTCACTAAAGTAAAAGATGATCACTGTAGTCTGCTAGACTAAAGAGATGTAAACTTCTACAGACCAATGCCAATGCCAGTTTCACATCTAGGCTCATAGGTTCACAAGAGGTTACTAGGCTAGTGGCCCTAGAGCCTTTATAAACCTAACCATGTTAATCCCGGGTTCCTCCAATTGTCCTTGGTTAGATGGACGTACTTTACAGATCAGCACCAACTACCCCTATTCATGAGGGACAATGGTGCCACCCCAGGGGTGAATTTGCAGTCACCCTTCCATTTTTCCAGGCTGCGCATGAATAGAGTCATTGAGGAGGTCAGCTTCACATGAATTGGAAGTTTATTCCAGAGCAGCAGAAATCTCTGAGAGACACACCTGTCTCTCCAGCATGTTCTGTTAATGTCAGGTTGAGATCCTGAGAGTGAATGGCTCAAGTACCACTTGATTTGCGGATGTGCAGCATTTCCATCAGGTTGGGGTCAGAGACTGCCCTATGGGCCAGGCACAAGTCACCTCTCAGTAGCCTATATGATATAGAGTACAGTGATAGGGCTTTAAATCTATACAAGTAGGTGATGGTTTGGAGGCCCTGTATCTTCTTAGAGAGAAACCACTGTGGTCTCTCCAGTTGCTGCAGGTTTCTGGTGAGATATATGCAGAAGGGAGCATTGAATTCTACTAATGGTCTGATTAGGGTTAAGTAAAGTGGGGTTATATCATCTTTAGACCTGGATACGATGCCTTTACTTATGAGATGTGCAAAGTAGAAGGCTTTCTTTACCACTGTAGAAATCTGGTGGTCAAAGTTCAGATTGCTGTCAAGCTATGTTCCCAGATCTCGCACCACTGGGTTTGAACTTAGAGGGGTGTTGTCAATACTGTAATTAGTGGGAATTCTGCTTTACCAAATGGGATAATAGTCCACTTTTTTGCATTTAGTTTTAGACTGACTTTGGCACCAGACATTTGTTTGTGTTAACCCCTCTTGTAATATGTTAACACTGTTGGGGACTCAATGATTGTGCCTAGTTTACAATCATCAGTAAACTTAGTAAGCCAAAGCCCATCTACTTTAGTCTTACCTCAGAGAAATGGACTCCAAATAGTAAAGGACCAGTACAGATCACTGCAGTACCCCACTGGTGACAGTCCACTGGTAGAGGTGGAGTCACCAACTTTGAGAATGTGTTCTGTTGGTGAGCCAATCAGGTGTCCATCTAGTGGTGTAAGGGTTAACACCTAGTTGGGAGAGTTTTACAATGATACCTGAGTAGGGGATTATGTCAAAGGCTTTGGCTAGGTCCATATAGACACAGTATGCACTGTCTTACCTTCATCCAGGGCTTTGGTGACTTTCTCAAAGAAGTGTACCAGGTTCAATAAGCACAATCTACCCTTGACAAAGCCAAACTGGGTTGGGTCTAGAGGCTGAAGGTCGCCTATGTCGGATGATGGTCCTCCCCCTTATGCAAGGGGATTATTGTTACTATTCTCCATTCTGCTGGTACAAAGCCAGCTCTCAGGCTATGGTTAAAGAGAATTGCAAGTGAGTTAGCTACGTCCTATTTTAGATTGCCTAGTAAGCAACCTGGGATGTTATCTGGTCCTGCTGAGGCTGTGTTTTTGGCCTTGGAGAGAGATACGACTTGATCTCTACAGATACTAAGTAGAGAATTGGTATCGGGTATGCTTTGGGGTGTAAAGTTTGCACCAAATCTGTCAGCTAGCAGGTTGGCAATTTCTTCCAGTATAGTGTGAGTAGTATCATTTACTACCAGTTTTGCACATAGCCTTTTAGATTTCGGACTTAGTTAAAGAATGCCTTATGATTGTCCTTGGCTAGGGTTGCTATTTTAGCTTCATAATTAAGAAACTAAATATCCAGGCAGCATACGGTAACAGAGAAACTTTAATAGGTTAAGCACGTTCTTCTACTTCTAAGATATAGACTTCTTCAGAACCATTTAAAAATGTATGTAAGCATGAAAGAATTAAAAAACACATTTAAATACATTTAAAACACACACCCTCAGAACATACCAATCAACAGTCCTAAACCAATGAAAAATTAAAGCCAGTGAAATACTGGTGGTATGTAAGTACAGGTGAAACACAGAAAAAATATTTTAATAGTAGCAGCAACCTGTATCTGCCAAATCATTTCCTTGCGTAATAACTGATTTTGGCAAAGCAAGGAAAACAAAGAAATGATTTGGCAGACGTGTTGATGCTACAAATCCACCAGGATTAAAAGAAAGCATATTGATTGCTAGTGAACTTAAGCACAGTGCTATTAAGCTATGACACTTATTAAACTATCTCCTTTTGGGTTTTTTATATTTTTATAATCTACAAATGCTTTCTAATGATTTACAAGCAACAATTAGACTTGTACTCACATATTGTCAGAGTTACACTGGCTCCAGTTTTTCACGGGTTCATTTTTGGTTTTAGCAGTTCTGATTGGTATGTCTTGAGGAGGAATGCATTTAAACTTATTTAAATATTTGTCTACATTTCACTTGTACCTACATAATGCCAGTATTTCATTGGCTTTAGTTTTTCGTGTATTTAATTGTGTTATTTAATTCTTTCATGTTTAAATACGTTTTTAAATGGTTCTGAAGAAGTCTATAGCATAGAAATAGACAAAAGCGCCTAACCTATTACAGTTTCTCTGTTACTGTATGCTGCCTGGATGTTTGGCTTCTTATTTTGATTCACTTTTATGGCCCAATGTGCTTATCATTGGCTCATGAGATATGGCTTTTAGCTTCATAATTAGCTTTAAAGGACTTTAAAAGACTTCTGATTTGCATGTTCATTCTGTGGTGGGAATTCTTTCTCTGCAAAGGCCGTTGCCTCTTGTTCTTGGACATCAGTTTCTTCCTTTTGTTATACACTCTGTTTATACTAGATGTCCACCAAGGTGGCTTGTTTTTTTCGGGAGGGCCTGGTTTTAATCCGGTGAGGTACAGATGAGCCTATAAAGTTGCTAAGATGATTACACAGGACATTAGTGTATATCTCTGCATAGAAGTCATTATTGTCTGTAATTGCAGGGGGAATAGCACTTTTTACACCATCACTTAGTAGGCTGTAGTTTGCTTTCGAGAATTTCCTTAGTTTGTTTTCTGCTTTGAGGATGTGGGGTGCAATAGTTACTTCAAACAAGAGTGATTTATGGTCCAACCTTACCAGGGAGAGCATCACACAGTGGGCAGTGCAGTGACTACCCATGTTGGTGAGTACTATGTCAAGGACATTACAGCCCCTTGTGGGGGTGCAGACTGTCCTTTCCAGAGCATTTGCTTTTTCAAAGTCCAGAAACCTCTGAGTGAACATGTTTGAGCTTGTGTATTTTACCTAGTCGATGGAGGGATAATTAAAACCTCCCATTATTAAGGTGTTGGACTGCATGGCAAGTGACTCCAGTAAGTCCAGGTAGGCATTGTGTTTTTCTTTGTTCATGAAGGGGGACCTATAGCTAGCAATGATGTGGTACGGTGTTTTCCCAACAGTTAACCGGGCATGGAGTAGTTCAAGAGAGTCATACTGTTTTGCGTTAATGAAGATGCATACACCTCCACCTTTGGTTCTTTCATGCTCATTCTGGGGTCTGAACATGTGGAAGACATTGTAGCCTTGCATAGCTGGGGTGCTCTCCATGGCTTTGAACCATGTTTCGGTGACTGCACAGACATCAGTATCTTCCAAGATGAGGAGTGGTTCCAAGGACTGCAGTTTCATGTTTAGACATTAAGCAGCAAAACCTTGAATTTGTCACACATGGATTTTGTTATTGTAGGAAATGTTGTCGTTTTGACATTGCCTAAAAAAGACACTATGGGGGAGGCAAGCACCTTAGCCAGAATCTGAAAGCCTAGGGGAGAAAGGTGTAGATCATCTCTGGCAAAGCAGCGTGGCCTGTTGACCATGTCTTCCCAGGCTCACAAATACTGGGTTCCCCCAGAAGCTAAGTGAATTGTTGAAGTCAATCATTTTTTCTTTATATTGTGGCATCATCCTGAGTGAATGTAGCATGCTGCTTAGGGCTAGAGTTATACCTGCCTGGGACACATAATCTGATAGTTCAGTCATGTCTCTATTCATATAGTCCAGGGGGGTAGGTATCAAGTCATTCACCCCAACATGGACTAAGACTATTTTCTTCTGTAATACAAACTAATAAGGCAGAATATCTTTAAAAAAACATCTCTGTGGGAGAAAAGCCCAGCTGCATCCCCAAGAGGAGAATGGCACCCATGCTCTAACTTAAATGTCATCAGTCTGAGGTCACTGCAACTTGGAGAAATAGCAAAACAGAAATATATACAAGAAACATTTTCTGCACATTGTCCTCGATCAGCTGATTTCACCCCACAGCAGCCCATGGAGGGGAAACCCTGGTCTCTACCAGAAACTTGCCTAGTGGCACTACACTCTTGTATAATTAAGTTTGAGGTAATCCCTATCAAAAGGATGAGAACAATTAGGGCAGTCACATTGGGTGGATGACTTTTTCCCCTTGGCATTTACGTGACTTATGATGACAGCCCAATGTCTGTGACCTCCCACAGTGCCACCAACATGGTACATGCACGCTTCCATTTGTTCATTCTAGTGTAAATGCTCTGCAACACATAGTTTGATCAGTGCAGGTGTCCCAACTTGACTGCTGCAAGCTGGGCCTCCTGCCTCAACTAAGAGATGGTCATTTATAGCAGTTTGTGTTGCATCCCTCCCACAGGATGTGAACCTGGTGTCAGCTTCTCATTCCCGCCATCCCTGTGATGGCTTCTACAGCAGCCAGACTGTTATTCAAGCCTGAATTTTTGTGTTGCAGTCAGGGCTTTACCCCTCAGAATAAGTTAACTATTTAAAGCAGAGCTTGTTTCCATAATCTGCTTGAACGAACATACTCAAACGTTCAGAAAAATATATATCAATCTTTAACCAACTAAGCAATTTTGATTAAAAAGATATTTTTATTAAGCAGATAAGATTTAAGCAAGTGCAATTCTGAAAACATTTGCATATCTTGCACTTACTCTGCACATGGAATATGACTTGCCAGAAGCTTGGTATGCTGAAAAAAAACTCGTAACTTAAAAGCAGAGTAATGATGTGCTTTGGGAATATGAATATTTATTTACTGGTGTGGGATGCTTAACAAGAAAGAGTTTATCATATTCTGATATCCTGCAGTGTTACCAATAGTAAACACTCAAAGAAAAGTCAGAAAAGCATTAAGGAGGGGAAGTAAAATGAATTAGGCAGAATGAGGCACGAGTATGATTAAGAAACAGCTTAAGCTTAAATGGGTGAAATCGTTGATACTGCAGTGAAGACAAATAAAACTTACATATACATTGATATGCAATGACTTAATATAACTATAAAGAGGGAGTATTCTCTTCTTTGAATAATCAATAAAATGTTTCAGCTCTATCAGGAGTAAAGAATATTTCTGTGTTTGATTCTAACTGGGGATGTTGGCAAAGTAAGTGTGATGAGGAAATTTCCAAGTCTCACACTATTAATTTCATTATATGAAGATAACTATCTCTCAGACTTCCATTTACTTTGTCAGCACCTAAACTTCTTCAGAAAGCATCTGCGCAATGACTGCCGTGCTTAAAACTTTTGTTAATATATACCAATATGGGATCAAACCAAAAATGACAAATTACTTTTATGGAAAACACTGAGACAGTAGAATTTCAAGCAGGACAAAACTAACTGAAAACAGAAGTGACAGGGCTAAGACACAGCTTCATAAAGCTAGAAATCAGATGGTGAGGAAGTTACAGCAGTAGTGCAATTCATTCATCAGATGATAAGCAAGCAATCATGACATATACTGGCATAACTCTGCATCTTTCAAATTTTATTTCAGATATGTTAAAAACAAGTGGGCCATACAGCTGAAGAAATGAATGCAATAAGATGTAGCATGGTACTAGAGTACAAAGCAGGAAAAAGATTTGCTCAAAATGTTACTGAAAAACACGTCCACACTGATTACTGTGATCTATATTAATCAGATTAAAGGAAATGCAAATCAGAATGGAACTGTTACACTAATTTTACAAGAATATGCAGCGGTTAGCATTGTTGCCTCACAGCAACAGGTTCCCTATTTCGATCATTGGCTAGGGTTCCTTCTGTGCGGAGTCTGCATGTCCTCCCTGTGGTCGCGTGGGTTTCCTCCAGGTGCTCCGGTTTCCTCCCACATCCCAAAGACATGCGGTAGGTGGATTGGACACTCTAAATTGGCCCTAGGTGTGAGTGCATGTGTATGTGCCTTCTGTGAAAGTTTGGGTGCCGGGCTGGCAACTCGACACTGTAAAACTCCACTGCCAATCATGAGCGGACAGGTGATCCACTGTGGCGAACCCTAACCGGGAAAAGCTGAAAGATGAAGATCAACCAGCTGCACATAGGTTCACAGCCTCCATTGACAGTCAGAAAAATAAATTTAATCCAAATGAGCTGTAGCCATATTGTTTGATTCTGAAAAGTTCAGTGAGTATGTCTAAGGGAAAAGAGTACAAATTGAAAGTGACCACATAAATCGTACCTACCAGAGTTGCAAGAAGACTTGCTTGGGGAGGAAATAGAAATTAACTGGATATTTCATCAATCAGTTTAGACTGAGAAGAAGCCTAAACAGTTTCAGCAATTTATTGTGAGTGATCCTGAAATAAAAACACTACAAGGGGTTGGCCAAAACAGAAAACTGCTGTGTGGAAAGAAATACAGCCATCTTTTTAATCTGAAGAAGAGACTAGATACATAAAAGGTGTGCTGCTGAACATTAATATATTTATAGTGCCAAATCAGTTAAAGAAAGGAATACTGACAAAAATATACAAGTCTCACTTGGGAAATATGAAGAGTAAAGAAACTGCTTGGGATTTGTTATTTTGCCTGGAATATCCTTCCTAACAAAACAAGAGGTTCAGAAATATGAATTGCATAATTCTATCATAATAATAATCCAAGAGAAGAGATGATTAGTTATTCACATCCAGGAAGACCATTTCATAAAGACAACAAATCTGTTCTGTACCGTGACTGTGTACATCTGGATAGATACTGTGGGCAGAGACCTAATAAACTCACTGAACTATATTTAAAAAGTATAGCACTGCAGATTTACTTGTGTCAGACAATTGTCCACAGCATGCACATATGAAGTTAGAGATTCTCAGAACAATGGGAGTTTTGACACATTTCCTCTTATCCTCACAATGCAAAATCTTATAATTAATCAGAATGTCATGAATTTCATAAAGTAATCAAACAGCATTATCAATGACTGCTATGTAACTTTCTGCCTAATATTATTGGAATAAAGACTACTTCAGTGTGTTGGCTTATCACCTGCTCAGTTAAAGAGGGATCACAGATTAAAGCAGAATTCCTGTACCTCCATCTTTACTTAGTTCTGAGAATCAAATGTAAGTGCATCTGCAAAATAAATAAATTATTTTTCTTTCAAACACTTTTACTGAATTATCACTTGTGACCTAGGGAAATTTACATTTGTATAAAAGTAATCAAACTAAGCCATGGTGGTGCAGCAGTAGCGCTGTCGCCTCAAAGCAAGAGGTTCTCCCGTTCAATTTGCGACTGGAGCGCCTTGTGTGTGGAGTCTGCATGTCCTCCCCGTGGTCGAGTGGTGTTCGAAATACATGCGTAAATGGGCATGCCTACGTTGAAGGTTGGGCGTTGAGCTGGCACTTTGGCACTGTAAAAATCTACTGCCAATCATTAGTGGACCGGAGTTCCGCTGTGGCGACCCCTAACCGGGAAAAGACGAAGGAAGAACAACATAAAAGTAATCCAACTATATTAACATGACAAACATTATACTTCACATATATTGCTATATATCATATAACCTAAGCAATATTACATAAATTAGTCAATTCCTGAAATTTTTAAACAAGAATCATCTTTATTAAACCATCACTTACTACACAGCCAATCATACATTTATATAAATGAAAACCACACCAACACAATCCTAGTTGCAAGTATTTTATATCACAAACCATACTGACACACTCCCAGTTGCAAACATTACACATCACTTATAATCTACCCAGTCTTTCTCACTGAAACATTACATAGCGCATTTAAGTCCTAAAGCCTTTTAGACCTCATTTCTCCCTTGTACGTACTGCTTCAACAATTCCCAATTTTTCCTATGTAGTTTGCTCCCACCCTTTTTTAAAGATCTCAATTCCAGTTGTTTATCTCTGTTAATATATTCACTATTTCCAATATAGTTGGTTTAGATTTTGATTTCCATTTTTTAATTGCTTTTTTGGCAGTCACCATAATTAGACACAGCAAGGCCATACCATGTCTAGGTAATTCTAATTCTGTATAGCAGCTCAGAAAAATCATCTCCCTCGTCAGACCAATCTGCCCACCCAGTATCTTCAACACTGCATCCTGCATGGGAATCTTAAAGTCCATCAGCTCACTGCACTCCCACAAAATATGTTCCCAATTACCTTTCTTCCCCTACACACCTCCAACATTACACACATCCAACATTTACTGTCTGCCTGAGGATAAATTCCCTGGAGTCTACTTGGGGTATAAATATATCGATGTAAACATTTCTAAGCAAAAATCCTAAATCTTCTAGATTTTGTTGCTTATTTGGGAGGCATACATATATCCTCCCATTGTTTCTTTCTGAATTGCTTAGCCAATCTCTCTTCCCAGTCTTTTCTAACCTCCTCTGATTGATTCTTATAAATATCATGTAATATTTTGCATGCTCAACTAATTATTCCTTTTTTAATGGCAGCTTCTGTTCTAGATTCTATTAAAAACTTTACCAGTGCTGGTCTTTCATTCAGGACCCTCCTATTTCTTTCTCTTTGCCTATACTCCGATATCAATCCCTGATAAGGAAGGCAATCTCTAACCTGCAGTCCAAATAAATTCTTGGCATCTTCCCATTCTATCATCTTTCCCTCTCTAGTTATTTGCTCTAAATACCTTGGGTCCTTTGTCATTTTTTTCCAATAAATTCCGGCCCCTCCTGCCTACAGTCTGTATCCCTAACTGCAGTCATCCCTATCAGCAGAATCTCCTTTCTCCATTCCCGAGTTTGGTTTAGTTATTAGAATACTTTCTGCTACTTTATGGATATAATATTCTGCATGATTATTGTTATTCTCCGTAAAGGCCTGCATCCAATATCCCAGTCTCTCCTTCTTTCATGAGCTTTCCCGTGTTTCATCAACATCCCTTTCCACTTTGAATTATAGTTTTCTGCTTGTGCTATGTCTAGGAGTCTTAACTGTGTAGCTCTGAAATATCCCTTCAAACTGAGTAATCCCAATCCACCCAGTTCTACTGGAAGAGTCAGCTTATCCCACTTGACTCTTGCCATCTTCCCCTCCCAGATAAGTCCTTCAGCTATTTCTTAACTCTTCTGGTTGATAAAAATATGCCTGACTGCTTGTATCTTACTAGCCATATATAACATAGCTATAACAAAGCTTCCATTTTCTCAGTTTTTGTATTATCTTTGTAGTCTCTTCCCACATACCCTTAGCTACCACACTAGAATAATTTTTAAACCCATACTCCTAAATATTTAATTTTATCATGTCCCCATAAATATGGGTATTCCTGAACCAGTTCATGTGTGGGTACATAATTTACCACTATTACCTTTGTTTGGCTTCATTAATTTTGTATCCCAAAAAGCTCTGAAACTGTCTCAAAATGTTGCACAACAGTGTAATGCCTTTTTCTGGTTTTGTCAGGTACAAAATAATATCATCTGCGAATAAAGTCAGCTTTTCTTGACTACCATATATCCTTGAATTTCAGAATCCCTTATTTTCTTTGCCAATGGTTCTAAATATAATGCAAATAATAAAAGGGAAAGAGGACACCCCCGCCTGGTTCCTCTGCTCAAGCAGCAATTATCAGACAGGACCCCACCCCACTTTAATTTTCACCCCTGATACCTCATATATTCTCCTAATCAACCTTATAATTTTTTCAGGAAATGCAAATGCTTCCATTGCCCTGCTCAAAGTCCCATCTTACTCTGTCAAATACTTTCTCTGCATCAAGACCCACCAACAACAATGCTATTTCCTTACATGCTGCTTCTCTCTGGATTATCAATGTTTTGCTAATGTTGTCAAATGTTTGCCTCCCCTCCACAAAATCACACCGATCCATATCTATCAGTTTTGGCATTACTTTTACCATTCTTTTAGCCATTCTAGACATGAACACTTTCTAATCATGGTATAGTACTGAAATGGGCATGTATGAAGCTGGATCTCATGGATCTTTACCCTCTTTAGGTATTACAGCTACCACTGCTTTCTTCCAGGATGGTGGTACTTCCCCTCCTCTTAAGATACTGTTAAACAAGGAGAGTTCCAAGATGACTGCACACTGAGTAACAGCTTGCTTTTAGCTCTTCCAGTGTGAAATCAGAAACTTAGCAGAGAAGGCCAGTAGACTTGTGTTTATGGGTGAATTTCAGTAACTGGCTAATAAGAACACTGCTTGGATGCCAAGAATAAAGAAATACAGAACACCGGGAAAATAATCAGCTACAAAAATTGAGGAAGAAACACTGACTAGGGAGAGTTCTGCAGCTGCTCAGCAAAAAGTAATGCAACCTTCAGACATGACTTCCAATAACCTACAGGATGATATAAGACAACTGCATACAGACCTGGCTAAAATAAAAAAGCATTGATAGAGTATAGTAACACAAACAACAAAAGGTTGGAACAAATTGAAGAAGCTTTAAAGAGATATTCAGAGAAGATCATAAAGCTGCAAAAGTCAGAGGTCGAAATGAAGAAAAGGCTGGCTGAATATGAGACTGCTCAGGAAGAGATGTTTAAAAAAATAACAGAATTAGAGGACAGAGCACTTAGGGGAAACTTGAGATTTTTCAGCTATAACAGAGAAGCTGGAAGGGACAGACTGCATTAAATTCATGAAAGCACAAATAACCAGTTGAACTTCTATTCCAGAGCAGGATTTATTAGTTGAACAGGCACATTGTCTGTATGCGCCAAATCTAGGGATAAGAAAGCAAACTAGACCTTTAATAGTAAGGATGCATTCCTACCAGCAGAAAGAATTGATTTTGTCAAAACTGTGGCAGAAGGACAAAATACTAAAAGTAGGTGACAGCAGAGTGTTTGTACACCACGCAAAAGAGAAGTAAATTCATCCCTCCTCTATTCAGAGGATGTCGAGATGCCGTTGTGAAATTCAAACTGCTATATCCAACTGTCGGCCTCCTGTGGAAACCTTTTCCACTATTTCAACAGAAAATGTTGGAGAGAAGCAAGGGAGTATGAGAGTTGACCAGAAGAATCAAGAGTATGTTGGAAATGAAGCACAGACAGAATCTGGGTGATGGAGAAGAGCAGTAATATAATCAGTAATTTAATGTGGGATTACAAAGCATTAATTACATTTGTGAAATATGATACCACAGGAAAATTTGGAAACATTGGCCTTTTTCAAAATTTTTTTGCTGAGTGGGGGACTCAAGTACATCCCTTACGTCATGTCATTAATGTTTGGAAAAGTGCTTTGGGAAGGGGAACAGAGGGGGGAATGCTAGCAGTAAGTTAAGAAAACACCTTCTTTTTTAACTAGCATTCTATCTGTGTTGCATGGTTTTCTTTGCATGATATTTTTGAGTATAATGGGGATTGTAAAAAGGTGTTTTTATTTTTCTCCCCTCTTCTCTTTTTCTTCTTGTGCAGTTTTGAGAAACATAGGCAATGTAATGATTACAAAACAAAAACAAAAAAAGTAGCCTGGTTAAGGGGGCATGACAGAGTTCAAATTGATGTGCTTCTTTTACATTCTTACATGGGAAAATGACTGATTAAGGACCTTTGTTTTAAAACACAGAGCAAGTAAATGAAAAAAGAATATTGAATATTATAAGTCTGCTTTTCTAGCCCTTGCAAATATCTATGCTAAGTAGCATTTCTGCAGCATGTCTCCATGGAGACAGTCTGGTAAAGAGAAAGTGGAGACAGGCTGGTGGAAAGTGATTGGCTGAGGGAAAAGAAAAAAAAAGAACAGAGAAACTGGCTAGGACATAATATTCCCTGAAAACAATCAGGGGGTTTTCCCAGGTGTGACAGCTTTAAAGATAATACAAAACCAGTTAGACGAAGTAAACTTCTCTCAGGTTTTCTTAAATGCATTGGGGGTTACTAATATAAACAGGTGCTTTTGTTTTTTCTTGTTCACTCTTTCTTTTTCTTTGTCCAGTTTTGAAAAATGTAGACACTGGAATGAAAAAAATGAATGAGGAGGGGAGGAGATGGGGGGGGGGAGGGAGCACAAGGATCTGGTTAACACAGTATGACAAAATAAAAATCAGTGTGCTTTTTCCCATGCTTGCATATGGAAATGACTGGGTAAAAACCATAGGCATTATCCAGTAACAAGTTTATTACAAAGCATGTAAATGAAAAAAATCTTAAATACTGTAAATCTCTCTTTCTGACAAACAAGGTATCCTTAGCAGTTCAGTGTCTGGTTTGCATGTTACTAAAAGGCAATTTGATAAAGAAATTTTTTTAAAGAAAGTGTTTACTGACAGCATTTAAGTGTTTTCTCAACTGGGAGAGATAGATATCAAAATTAAATAGCATTTACTAATAGCACAGGCTATACCATGCGTCTTGGCATGGCTAACCTTTCTTTTTGGTTAATTTTAGCCTGTCTGTACAGCTATCAACTTAGAGCTTATGTTCTTATTAGGATGCAAAAACTTCAATATTTGAAGATGTACATAGTTTTGTGTGTTACTGTAAAGTTCATAAGTTTTAGGAGGGTTCTTTGGGTGGATTGTTTGTTCAGTTTGAGGACTTTCAAAAAAACAAAAAGTTATGTAAGATGTGACATAGGCGCAAATGGATATGACATGAAACAACTGTATAAAAGACCAAACTGCCGGACAGTATATACATGTAACATAAAAGTTGGAACTAGATATTTAGCAAAACAGCAGTTATATATAAAAGGTGGTAATAATAACTATATAAGAAAATGATGCTTTTTGTAATGTCTTTCAATCTAAATGGTCTTACAGATAAATATAAAAAAGAAAGAGTAGTGAACTATATTAAAAAATGTAGAGTGCAAATTGCTATGCTACAGGAGACACATCTGGAAAGAACTGAACACGTTCATTTGATAAAGAAAGGTTTTCAGGATGATAATTCAGAGGAATATTTGGGGCAAAGGAAAAGAGGAGCTCCGATAGTGATAGAAGAGGGAAAAAAAGACAATAATGGAAGATACATAGTACTAAGGGACTACTGGCTAGGGAGGAGGATTACACTGGCATGCATTAACATCCCCCCTAAAACTGCTATAATGGAGCTTAAGACAATGTTGGGAGAAATAATCAGCTTTCAGCAAGGAATATTACTTATAGGTGGAGACTGGATAATATAACAGGGGAGGGTAGATTTTTGAAGAAATTTATGAAAATGTTTGGCATGGAAGATGTGAATCCAGTACTAGGAGTTTGGAGTGAATTTGCATATTACTCACCGTGATACAAAAACTGGGCTAGGCTAGATAGATTTTATATTTCACAGGAACATGTGCATTTACTTGAAGGTTTTGAAACGCACCCAATAACTATTTCAGATCATGTACCAATAATAAAGAAAATAAAAACACAAGGTAATGAAATGAAAATCAGACACTGGCGCTTCCTCACCTACCGGTTGAAGAGAGAGGAATTTAAGGAATGGGTTGTGGAATTAATTCAGGGGCTACTAGAGAAGACAGATTTTGTCTTCTGAAAACATAGCTAAGGAGTGGGATAAAATTAAAGTGGAATTTTAAACTAGGTTAGAAATAAAAGAAAGGATGATATGGCTAAACAGTAACAAGAATTATTTAGAGGGACTGACAAATGTTAAAGTATTGTAAAATATGGGAAATCTCTCTGAACAAGAAAAGGAGCAACTGCAGAATGCTAAACAGAAAATAAGGGAATACCTCGATAATATGCATGAGTTTAGAAAGACTACCGTTAAGCAACTGTTTTTTGATAATAATTCTAGAGCACAAAAACTTTCAGCACAACAACTCAGGCAACAAAAAGTGGAAAGGGCAGTCACCAAGCTTAGGGAGTCTATAACAAGAAAGATAACAACAGACCCTGTAGAAGTATTAAAAATATTTTGGAAATTTTATGTAAATTTATATGAAGCAGAGAAATATGGAAAACAAGAAAAGGTACAAATGGAAATGTTTATGGAAGAATTAAATATGCCAAAGTTAGAGGAAGACGAGGCTCAAATACTAACAGTTTGGATAGGCAGGGATGAGATAAAAATGGCTATGTATAACCAATCTACAGGAAAGTCCCCAGGAATAGATGGTATTCCTGTGGAAGTTTGGAAGTTAGGAGGGAAAAACCTGATAAAGATCTAGAAGGTTTTGTTTAACAATATTTTAAGAGAAGGAGAAGTTCCAGATTCCTGGAAGAAGGTGGTGGTAACGGTAATACCTAAAGAGGGTAAAGATCCATCGGATCCAGCTTCATACAGGCCCATTTCAATACTAAACCACGATTATAAAGTGTTTATGTCTATAATGGCTAAAAGAATGGCAAAAGTGATACCAAAACTGATAGATATGGATCAGTGTGGTTTTGTGAAAGGGAGGGAAACATTTGACAATATTAACAGAACACTGATGATCCAGAGGGAAGCAGAATGTAAGAAAGTACCACTTTTACTGGTGGGTCTTAATGCAGAGAAAGCATCTGACAGAGTAGACTGGGACTTCATGAGCAGGACAATGGAAGCATTTGCTTTCCCTGATACAATTATATGGCTGTTTAGAAGAATATATGAGGGATCGGCGGCGCAAATTAAAGTGAGTGGGGTCCTCTCCGATAATTTATGCTCGAGTAGAGGAACCATGCAGAGTTGTCTGCTTTCCCCTTGGCGAAGGAAACAAGGGACTAGGAAATTCAAGGATATAATTTGTATGGTAGTCAGGAAAAGCTGGCTCTATTTGCAGATATTATTTTATACATAAGACAACGAGAAAGAGACATTACAGTGTTGTGGAACATTTTAAGACAGTTTCAAATTTTCTCAGGAAACAAAATTAAATGAAGCTAAAACAAAGGCAGTAGCAGTAAATTATGTACCCACACATGAATTGGTCCAACAATATCCATATTTATGGGGACATGATAAAATTAAGTATTTAGGAGTATGGATTATAAATGACTCTGTGGTGGCAGCTAAGGATATGTGGGAAGTGACTAAACAGAACATAATACAAAAATTGAGAAACTGGAAGTTTTGTTATATGGATATGGATACTAAGATACAAGCCATTAAAATGTTTTTAGCCCCTTTAGTCTTATACACAGGTCAGCCATACTTTTATCAACCGGAGGTGAAACTGTGGATAGCAATTAAAAAAAGAGTTGAAGGATTTTATCTGGGAAGGGAAAACAGCAATGATCAAGTGGGGTAAACTGATTCTACTAAAAGAACAAGGTGGACTAGGATTACCTAATTTGAGAGGGTATTTTAGAGAAACAAAGTTAAGGCTTTTATACATAGCACAGGCAGAAAACTATAATTCAAGGTGGAAAGGGATGATGATGATGCAGTGAGGAAGCTCAAGAAATAAGGAGAGATTGGGATTTTGGATGCAGACTCTTAAGGAGAACAATCAAAATCATACAGAGTATTACATTCATAAAATAGCAGGGAATATTCTAAGAACCAAACCAGTATGAGAATGGAGAAAATAAATTTTGCTGACAGGGTTGACTGTGGTCAGGGACACAAATAATAGGCAAGAGGGGACTGGAATTTATTGGAGAAAAGTGGCAAAGGAACCAAGGTATTGGGAGCAAACAACTAGAAAGGGAAAGGTAATAGAATGAAAAGAGGCCAAAACTGTATTTGGACTGCAAGTTAGAGATTACCTTCCCTATCAAGGATTAATAGAGTATAGGCAAAGGGAAAGAAACAGGGGGCTCCTAAATGAAAGACCAGCACTGGTAGAGTTTTTAATAGAATGTAGAACAAAAGTTGCCATTAAAATGGGAATAACTGGCAAAGCATATAAAATGCTACATGATAATTACAAGAATCAATCAGAGGAGCTTAGAAAGGATTAGGAAGAGAGACTGGATAAGCAATTCACAAAGAGACAATGGGGGAATATATGTATATCTCCCAAATATGCAACAAAGTCTACAAGATTTAGGATCTTTGCCTGGAAATGTTTACATAGGTATTTTTATACCCCAAGCAGACTCCAAAGATTTGGTGGATAGCAAATGCTGGAGGTGTGATGGGCAAGAAAGAGGTAGCTGGGAACATATTTTTGGAGGTGTAATGAGCTGGTAGACTTTTGGGATTCCCTTTGGGCCACTCTGTCAGAGATGCTGGGTGGGCGGATTGGACTGACTGGGAAGATGATTTTTTTGAGTTATGCCACAGAATTAGAATTGCCTAGACATAGTAAAGCCTTGCTGAGTCTAATTACGGTGGCTACCAAAAAGCAATTACTAGAAAAAGGAAATCAAAGTCTAGACCAATTTTACTAGAAGTAGTGAATATAGTAACAGAGATAAAACAACTGGAATTGGGATCTTTAGAAAAGGGAAGGAGCAAACTACATAGAAAAAAATGGGAATTGTGGGAAAAGTATATGCAGAGCAGGAACGAGGTTTAAGCGGCAGGATTTGAATGAGCTATATAATGCTTAACTGACAATGACTAGACGGTTTAAAAGTGATTTATGTTTACGACTACAGTTGTTTCAATGGTGTCTGTGATGTAAACTGTTTACAACTAAAGTAATATAATTTTGTATGTTTTTCATTTATATAAATGTAAGATTGCCTTTGTCATATGTGGAAATTTAATAAATATGTTAAAAAAAAAAAGATACTATTAAAACCTTCCAGATCTTTATCAGTTTTTTCCCCACCTAGCTTCTAAACGTCCATGGGAATACCATCTATTCCGGAGGGCTTAAATGTAGATTGGTTATACATCACAATTTTTATTTCATGTCCTCCTATCCTAACCGTTAGTAATTTAGCCTCATCTACCTGTAACTTTGGTATTCTTCCATAAACATTTCCATTTGTAGTTTTTCTTGATTTTCATATTTCTCTGCTTTATAGAGACTCTCACTGAATTTCCAAAATATTTCTAATGCCTCTAGAGGATCTCTTGTTACCTTCTTTGTTATAGGCTCCCAAAGTTTGGTGACAGCCCTTTCCACTTTCTGTTGCCTGAGTTGTTGTGCTAAAAGTTTTTGTGCTCTAGTGTTATCATCAAAAAGCAGTTGCTAAACAGCAATCTTTTTAAGCTCATGCATATTATTGAGGTAATCCCTTATTTCTGTCTAGCATTCTGCAGTGTATCCTCCTCTTCGACTGTGAGATTCCCCCTATTCTGCAATACTTTAACATATGTCAATCCCTCTAAATAATTCTTGTTACTTCTTAACCATAGCTCCCTTTCTTTTATTTTCAACCTGTTTCTAAACTTTACCTTAATTTTATCCCACTCCCCAGCTACATGTTCAAAAGAAATTTCTACCCTCTCTAACTGCTCCTGAATAATCTCCACTACCGATTCCTTAAAGTCCTCTCTTTTCATCAGATAGGCGGGAAAGCACCAATGTCTCATTTTTATTTCATTAACCCTATTTTAACTATTACTGATGCATGATCTGAAATAGTTATTGGGTGGGTATCAAGACCTTCAGTTAAATGTACACGTTCCTGTGAAATGTAAATTCTGTTTAGTCTAGTTTTTATATCTTGGGAAATAATATGTACATTCACTCCAAACTCCTATTACTAAAGTCACATCTTCTGTGCCAAATATTTTCATAAATTTCTTCAAAAATCTACTCTCCTTTGTTATATTTCCCCTTCTGGGCCCCCCAAACATATCCTTCCTGCTGCCAATCAAATTCTCATTCCCACCTATAAGTAATATTCCTTGCTGAAAACTTATTACTTCTCACAGAATTTTCTTAAGCTCCATTATAGCAGTTTTAGGTGGAATGTAAATACATGCCAGTGTAATCCTCCTCCCTTGCCAGTAGTCCCATTGTGCTACAAATCTACCATTATAGGTTCATAGGTAGGTACTAGGCTATAGGCCCTAGGGCCTATATAAGCCTAGCCAAAAAGGTACCCTGGCTTTTGCCACCCAAGGAAATTATTTTCCTGTGCCCCTGTCGAGCAGAGCCACAGAGGTGATCCCCAGGGTGAATTTCCTATTTCCCATCCAATCATCAAGACTTTTCTTGAAGAGTGCTAATGAGGAGCTTTGTTTACTATAGATAGGTAGCTTGTTCCAAAGTATGGGAAGTCTCTGGGACTTCTGTTTATTGTGGTGACAAGGTTTAGGTCCCTAGAGTGTGTAGCTCGGAGGGGTTGGGATTTCTTTATGTGGAGCATGTCCAACAGCTCTGGGTTTGACATAGCTTTGTATGTTAGGCAGAGATTGCCTCTGAGTAGGCGATATGCAATGGAGTAAAGCTGGAACTTTTGAGACAGCCTGCATAGGGCATCTGTTTGAGGCTGGTAATCCTCTTTGTGAGGTATTTCTGCAGCCTTTCCAGTTGTTGTAGATGTCTTGTGAGGTACATACCAAAAGGGGCGTTGTACTCCATAATGGGTCTAATGAGTGATGCGTAGAGGGGAACAATTACCTCTTTTTTTTCTGGATGAGAAACCTTTTGTGATAAGGTGTGCCATGTAGAAGGATGTCCTACTACTGTGGCAATGTGATTATCAAAGGAGAGACTACTGTCCACCTGTGTCCCAAGGTCTCATCACACTTTCGGTGTTAAGTAGACTACCACCTATGTGGTAGCTCATGGGTACAGAGTTTTTACCAAAGGGGATGACAATGCACTTTTTGGCGTTTAGCTTGAGGCCATGACTTTGACACCAGGCATTTGTCTTAGTGAGGCCCTTTTGTAGGATGTCCACATCATTAGGAGTTTCGATTATGTCTCCTAGTTTGCAGTCATCTGCGAACTTAGTTAGCCAAACACCTTCTGTATTAGCCTGTACTTCAGAAAAGTAGATACCAAACAGGAGAGGACCCAGGACTGAGCCCTGTGGTACTCCACTTGTCACTGGTCTGAAGTCAGATTTGGAGTCTGCTACTTTCACAGTATGGGTTTTGTCATTGAGCCAGTTGGCGACCCATCTTGTGACATAGGGATTTATACCTAGTTTATCGAGTTTATCTATACCTCCAGAGTGGGGGATGGTGTCAAAAGCCTTGGCAAGATCTAAATAGGCTGTGTGAATCACCTTACCCTTGCCTACGGCTTTGGTGACTGCTTCAAAGAAGTCAATCAGGTTTAGGAGACATGATCTGCCTTTTACAAACCCAAACTGGGGGGGGTCCAGAGTTTGGAGATTACCAGTGTCTTTGTTTATATGTTCCATGGCCTTGCAGACCAGGCTTGTTAGGCTAATGGGGTGGTAGTTCCCAGGGTCCATGGTGGCTACCCCTTTGTGGAGTGGAATAACTGTCGCTGTACGCCATTCAGTGGGCACAAAGCCTGAGGTGAGGCTATGATTGAACATGGTGCTTAGGTGGGGTGCCTCGGATGTTATCAGGTCCCATGGATGCTGTGTTCTTGGCTTTGGAGAGTGTGGCTTTTACTTGTGCAGCCGGGATTACAGGAACTTTGCATTCTTCCGGTATAGAGATGGGCCCTTTATGGGGTGAGAGAGGGGTAAAGTTAGCACTGAACCTATCTGCCAGGATGTTGGCAATATCAGTTGGTCCTGTATATTTAGTGCCATTGTGCTGTAACTCAGAGCAGATCTGAGTGTTGCCATTGAGATTCTTGACATAGCTATAGAATGCTTTGTGGTTGTCTTTAGAATCAGTGGTGATTTTGTTTTCATAACTAGCTTTGGAGGATTTTATGAGGGATCTCAGCTTCTTACTGAGGCTGACCAAGGAGTTCCTCCAATCATGGGATTTTACTCTTTTTTGCAACAGTTTCTTTCTTCTGTTGTAGAGTTTGTTTATTTCAGGGGACCACCAGATTAGCTTCCTTTTTTTGGAGGATAGCATCTTGATTCTGTTAGGGATGGCATGATCCATGCCCTCGTGTAAGTGCTTATAAAGTGCATTCTCTACTGTCCGTCTGCATGGGTGTCGTGAAGTTTGCCACTTCTGTCTTAAGAAGCGTGAAGTTGGCTTTGGAGAAATTTTTTACGGTGGTTTCCCTATGGGGGCAGGATGTGAATATCTAGGGTGATTAGCTTGTGGTCGGATATGACCAACAAGGAATTGACTAGTGTGGCACGCCGGTCGCCCATGTTGGTAATGACCAGGTCTAGGATATTGCTACTCCTGGTGGGGGTGTGGCTAAGTTGATCCAAGGCGTTGGAATTTATGAATTCCAGAAAACTTTGAGCAAAAGAGTTGGTACATGAGTAGTTTTAAAAGTTATTGGTAGGGTAGTTGAAATCACCCATTATGAGGGTGTTAGGGTTGTACCTTAATAC
Organism: Protopterus annectens; assembly: GCF_019279795.1. Taxonomy (NCBI): domain Eukaryota; kingdom Metazoa; phylum Chordata; order Ceratodontiformes; family Protopteridae; genus Protopterus; species Protopterus annectens. The sequence continues at coordinate 482,941,357 of NC_056731.1, forward strand.
TTTCCAGTGTAAAAAGAAATGAGGAGTGGGAATCCTGGGGCATGGTGGGGGATCTGTAGCAAGTTACAATTTGGATTGCGGTCTCGCCCAGAGTTAGTTGCATTTGGATAATCTCGGATGCATTATGCTGACCAACTAGCCTGGAGGTGTGGATATCCTTAATGAATATGGAAACACATCCGCCTTTAGTGTTTTGGTCCAGGTTAGGTGGCTGAAAGGTGTGGTATGAATTATAGCCTGGTAATGCAGGGGTGCTCTCTGCAGCCTTGAGCCAGGTCTTTGTCACTGCACAGATGTCGATGTTCTCCATTTTAAGGAGTGCCTTGAGTAAATGCATTTTGAGGTTTAGACTTCTAACACGGAGTAGCATTACCCTCAGATTTTGCTTGCTTGTACCTGTTATGGTGGTGAATTTGTCATTTGAACCTTGCCTAAAAAAGGCACTATAGGGGTGTCAAGAGCCTTAGCCAGTATCCAAAATCCCAAGGGCGCCAGGTGCAGGCCATCTCTGGCAAAGCATTGTGGTCTGTTGATCATGTCATCCCAGGAAAACAGATACTGGATACCCTTAGAATGACACCAGAAGCTTAGCCAATTGCTGAAGTCAATCATTTTGTACTTATACTGGGCTACAAGATCAGAGAGCTCCTCCATGTCTCTTTTCATGTAGTCCAGGGAGGTATGTCTCAGGTCATTCACACCAACATGGACAATGACAGAGTCACATTTGTACTTGTTGTGGAGTGACCTGAGTGCGTGCGGTATATGGCAGATCCTGGCACCTGACAGGCAGCTGACAGTAACCTTCTCCTTGTTTAGCTTAGTGAGTGGAGCATCAGTGTGCCTGACTATAGAGTCACCTATGACTAGAGTGTTGGGTACATTGTTATGTCTTATGGGCTGTGGCTGAGTGGCACACTGAGTTTGTGGGCTATGTGTTATTTGGGTTGTGTTGGGGGTGCAGGTTGCTTGCGTTTCTGCTTTGGAGGTCTCTACTGCTTGAGCAGATTGGTATTGAGAGCCTCCATGAATGTAGGTGTGTTTTTGTGTTTCTATGTGTCTGTTTTGGTGGTGTAGGTTTTGAGTGACTATGTGATGAGTGTGGTGTGGTGCAAGTGTTTACCTTCTCCTCTTGACTGTCTAGTCCAGTCTTGGGTGAAGAGAGCTTTGCTTCCAATTTGGCTATATAAGTGCATCTCTCACAGGTTGTAGTGTTGGGTGGTAGGAGGAGAGGGTTGTCTGTGTACATGAGGCAATTGCTACATTGCCCAAAGATGCCCAGATTTATCAGGTAGACAGGAGAAAACACCAGGAGCTGACCCTTAGACAAGCCTGGATAGGTGCTTACTTATTAAGTACTAAAAACTGTTTTCCTCTAGACAAGTGAGGAAATTTGAGTGCTGTAGTAATTTATAGCTTATTTAATGCTTACAAAGAGTTCTGAACAAGTGCTGAGCTCAAAGAAACAGATTTGAGTGCTAAAACTAAAAAAAATGGCTAGTTCTAAGGGAAAATTTAAAGAGCAGACTGTATGGTGCTGGGAATAGTTTAACCCTAGCTAAGCGGCGATGCATAAAGTGTATTTTTTTATATAACAGTAGCAAATGTGCAAACTGATTTAAACAAATTAACCAATTAACCAATAAAAAGCTAAAAACTGAGCCCTGTTCCACCAGTCTTCAATCAGACAAGTTCTAACTGCATACTCCTGCCACTTAGGTGCAGGGGAACCTTCTCCAAAAAAAGATGGTCTGGATTAGTGCTCAAGTTATACAACCAAAGCAAGATTCAGCAGGTCTGAATTTAGTCTATACTACAGCAAACAAGGTATATCAAGTTCAAATAAGCAAGCAGAATAAGCCTTTAACCAGAAAATCCCAGCTCAGAAGGGCAGAATCTACCCTCTACTCCCACAAGAGTGCAGACCACACCTTCTTAATGTAAAATAACTGTCCTGAAGCCCAAATGCTTAACCAGAACTAATACACTTTTAGAATAACAGACACTAAGCCTTCAATCAGCAACTCCCAACTTAAAAGGATGTAAGCTGCCTGTCCTGCCACAACAGTGCAGACCACAAACCTTCTCAATGCAAAACAACTGGTCTGAAACCCAAGTGCTTCAACCACAGGCTTAGAATAACAGTTACAACTTAATCAGGCTACTAACAAGCAGTAATAAATGCAGCAGAATAAATGCAATTAAGTACTTTTAAGAACAAGCAGCAAAGCAAAATAAAGTAGGAAGAAACACAAATACAGTAAAAGCAGATGAATAAAGTGCAATTTTGTTTTATATAACAACAGAAAACAAGCAAACTGATTTAAACAAATTACCCAGTTAACCAGTAAAAAGCTCAAAACTGAGCCCTGTTCCAGCAGTCTTCAATCAGACAAGTTCTAACTGCACACTCCTGCCACTAGGGTGCAGGGGAACCTTCTCCAAAAAAGATGGCCTGGATTAGTGCTCAAGTTATACAAACAAAGCTAGATTCAGGATGTCTGAATCTAGTCTATGCTACAGCAAACAAGGCGCACCAATTTCAGAAAGAAACAGTTCAAATAAGCAGGCAAAATAAGCCTTTAACCAGAAATTCCCAGCTCAGAAAGGCAAACTCTAGCCTCTCCTCCCACTAGAGTGCACACCACAAACCTTCTTAATGAAAGATAAATGGCCTGAAGCCCAAGTGCTTTAACCAGAACTAATACACTTTTAGAATAACAGACACTGAGCCTTCAATCAGCAATTCCCAACTTCTTCTATTACTACTGGAGCTTCTCTTGCAATTAATATAAGTAATCCTCTTTTCCTTTGTCCCAGGTATTCTGCTGAATAACCATCCTGAAAACCTTTCTTTATCAAACTCACATGTCCAGTTCTAAGTGTGCATCCTATAACATAGGTATTTGCAGTCTACACTTTTTAATATAGTTCACTACTCTTTCTTGGTTATATTTATCAGTGAGGCCATTTACATTTAAATACATTAAAGAAAGCATCATTGTGTTTAAAAAATTATTACCACCTCTTATGTATAACACATTTTTTGTTAAATGTCTAATTCCAGCTTTTGTGTTACATGCATACATTGTTTGGCAGGCTGAACTTTTATACAGTTATTTTTTGTCATATCCATTTGAGCCTATGTCACATCTTATAAAACTTTCTGTTTCATTGAAAGTCCTCAAACAAAACAAACACACACACACACACACACACTGCCAGTACCCCCTTATTAACTTAATACTAACACACAAAACTATGTACACCTTCAAATATTGAAGTTTCACTCTCCTAATAGGAAGAAAAGTTCCAAACTGACAGCCACACTCAAAGACTTGAGTTAACCTAAAATAAAGGTTGTCCATGCTAAGATGCATGGTGCAGACTGTGCTTCTATTAAGTACTTATTGGTTTTGTCTTATCTTTATAGCTCTCCCAACTAGAAAAAAACCTGAATGTTTTCAGAGAACATTAATTATCTTGGGAAAGCCTCAGAATGCTTTCAGAGAACATTATCTACTCCGTGAAATCCCCCAAATGCTTTCAGTGAACATCATCTCCTACCAATTTCTCTTGTCTTTTTTCATCAGCCAATCACTCTCCACCAGACTGTACCCAGTTTCTCTTTATCAGATTGTCTCCATGGAGACAAGAACTAGGCAGTCAGTTTCTCTTTATCAGATCATTTCCATGGAAATATGAAGACCAGCTGCAGAATTGTTACTGAACATACAAGTGTTTGCTAGAAAAAGCCTCATATTTCATTTACTTGCTCTCTCTGAAAACTTGTTACTAAATTAATCTAAGGTTTTTAATCCAATAATTTCCTCATACAAAAATGAGAAAAATACATTATTTTTTTTCCATCATGCCTCTCAACTAGGCCCCTTTTTTAAGTACTGCAGTGCTTACATTTCTTAAAACTGAAGGAGAGTGAGAGAGAGAAGAAGAGAGAAAGAAAAGAAAAAATGAAAAGCAGCAGCACCTGTATACAATTCCCATTACACTTAAGAATAACTGAAAAAAATGTACTTTATAACGTATAAAGAAAACCAATGCCACAAAAAGTACAGTTTTGTACCTACCATAAATGTAGATGTCCGATAGGTATGCATCTGCAGTCATAACATATGGGTTGTCCTGCCTCAGGCAGCCCTTCGGTCGGCCGGATTCCAAAGTCTGGGTCTGGCCTCGGCTGATGTCGCACTGTCCCCGACGTCAGAGCGCCTGGGGTATAAAAGCATCAGCCGACGCCATTTTCCTCAGTTTTTCTTGCCCCAGACACCAGGTGCCCTCTAGGAAGGCTAAATTTGGATAAATGCTGAAAAGTTCCAAACATTTGCAAATTATATGCATGTATAACCAAACAAATACACCATAATAGATTCCCCCAGCTAGCTAAAAGAGGGGTAAGAACCCTAGGAATACCACAGAGGGGAAGGAGGGTGGGTAATCCTGACTGCAGATGCATACCTATCGGACATCTACATTTATGGTAGGTACAAAACTGTACTATGTCCTTCAAGGATGCATCTGCAGTCATAACATATGGGTAGAATACCATAGCCAATCTGGGGGAGGAGGTACTAAGAAAGGGATGGTGTAGTTAAGATCCCCTGCAGGACTGCAGTAGCAAACCCTGCTCTGGATCTAGAGTATAAAGGTGGATTGTAATGCTTGGCAAATGTATGCACGGAGCTCCAAGTAGCAGCTTCTAAAATGTCCTTGGTAGCCACCCCTCGTAGGAAGGCTGTAGTGGTGGCCGTGGCCCTTGTGGAGTGAGGCCTGATGTTTTCAGGAACTGTCTTTCCATGAAAGGAGTAGCAAAATCGAATGCAATTTCCTATCCATTTTGAAATTGTCTGTTTGGAAATTGCTGTTCCTTGCACCCCAGTTGCATATGCTACCAAAAGTTGGTCAGTTTTTCTGTTAGTTTTTGTTCTGTCCAAGTAGTAGCGTAGTTGTCTGTGTATATCCAGGGTGTGCAAAAGTTTTTCCCCTCTATTCTGTGGGTTAGGGAAGAACGTAGGCAAGTGAATAGCTTGGTTCAAGGATACCCTAGATACCACCTTTGGCATAAAAGTAGGATTGGTTCTTAGTGAAACCCTGTCCTGGTGGAAAATAAGAAATGGCTGCACTGCCATTAATGCTTGTAACTCAGATACTCTTCTTGCTGAAGCGATTGCCAGAAGGAATGCAGTTTTCCAAGATAGAAATTGTAGATCCGCTGATGCTGCTGGTTCAAAAGGAGGAAGTGTCAGTTTCTCCAGCACAAAGTTGAGACCCCAGGCAGGTAGAGGGGGTCTTCTTGGAGGTTTAATATTTTTGATCCCTCTCAGGAATTGTCTGAGGAGAGGGTGCGAGAAGATAGGTGGATCCACATTGTATTCTGCTGAAATTGCTGAAGCATGAATCTTAATGGAAGAATAGGACAGGCCATTGTGGAACAATTCTGCTAAGTATTCTAGGATATTTGTTATGTTTGCCACTGTGACATCTGAGCCTTTTGATGTGCTCCAAATGAGAAATCTCTTCCATTTAGCTGAGTATGTCTTCCTTGTGGAAGGCCTGCGAGCCTCCAGGATAATGTCCTTCACCATCTGAGATAAAACAGTTTGATTGGGATTTAAGGAATTTTCCAGGCAGTTAGCTGCAATGTTTTCAAGTTGGGATGCAGGGTCTTGAAATTGTTCTGCGTCAGAAGAAGAGGCCATAGGGGGAGAGGCCATGATTTTGCCTGAGACATGCTTCTCAATAATGGATACCAGTGTTGTCTTGGCCAGTCCGGAGCTATTAGTATCACTTTTGGCTGTTCCTCCCTGATCTTCAGTACAACCTTGTACATCAATGGAAGAGGTGGGAAGGCATATAGTGTTAGGGCTTTCCAGCTGAAAGAGAGAGAGTCCACCCTCCAAGCTTGTGGGTGGTATGTCCTTGAGCAGAATGTCTTCAGTTGATGGTTGAGTGGGGAGGCGAACAGATCTATCTCCGGCATTCCCCATGTCTTTGCTATGAGTTGGAAGATGTCTGGGTGCAGCATCCATTCATGTGCATCCATGGTAGTTCTGCTTAAGCTGTCCGCCAGTGCATTTTCTTTCCCTGGCACGAATTGGGACAGTAGTTGGATATTGAGATTCAGGCATAGTTCCCACAGATTCATAGCCATCCGGCATAGAGGGTAAGAATGTGTGCCTCCCTGCTTGCTTGTTTATGTACCACATGACCATGGTGTTGTCTGTCCTTATTAACAGGTGTCCTTGTTGGAGGAAGGGTTTGAATGCCTCGATTGCATGCCTCACTGCCAGCATTTCCTTTTGGTTTATGTGCATGCTTAGCTGCCCTTGAGGCCATAGGCCTTGGATGCATTTGCCCTCCACGTGTGCTCCCCATCCTCGGTCTGAGGCGTCCGTGGTGATGGTCTGCCTTGTTTTTGGTTTGTTGAAAGGCAACCCTCTGTTGGACTGGCAGGCCTGAGCCCACCACAGGAATTCCTTTTGAAGGCATGGAATGATTGGTATCATGGTTTCTAAACTGTGACTGTGTTGAGACCATACACTCCTTAGGTACCACTGTAATTTCCTCATATGCAGCCTGGCATGCGGTATTAGAATTATGCAGGATGCCATGTAACCCAGGGCCTGCAGGATTTTCCTTGCAGTAAGCTGAGTTTATCTTGTCAGAATCATGAAGTAATCTGGAAGTTGTTTTTGTTTTTCTTCTGTGAGAAAAGCCATTTGGGTGGTTGTGTCCAGATCTGCACCCAAAAAGGTTATCCTTTGGGATGGTACTAGTCTTGACTTTTGGATGTTGACTGTGTATCCCAAGGTCTGTAGCAGGTGTATGGCATAGGCCAAGTCCTTTATCAAACTTTTCTTGTTGTCCGCTTGTATTAGGCAGTCGTCCAGGTATGGGTAAATTTGAATTCCCTGTAGTCTGCAATGTGCAATTACTGATGCCAGGCATTTCGTGAATACTCTGGGCGCAGTAGATAAGCCAAAGGGCAATGCTGAGAATTGATAATGCTCTGATCCTGCAAGAAATCTGAGGTGTCTTCTGCAACTTGGTCGAATAGAGACGTGCAGGTATGCCTCCTTGAGATCTAGAGTCACCAGCCAAGACTCCTTGCCCAGCATGGGAAGAATTTGCTGTAGGGTCAGCATTTTGAATTTTGGCACAATGAGATAAGTATTCAGTGAGGACAGGTCGAGAATAGGCCTCCATTGATTTTCTTTTCTTGGTACAAGGAATAGTCTGGAGTAAAATCCTTGGCCTTGTTCTGAACATGGTACCTTTTCTATAGCTTTCATCTGAAGTAAATTGCTGATTTGTCTTAAAGCCTCTGCCCTCTGATTTGGTGGAAGGTTTGGCATTCCGCTTCTTTTTGGCAAAGTGTGGAAGTGGAACCTGTATCCTTTGTCTATTATTTGCAGTGTCCATGTATCCTTTGTAATATAATGCCAGTTTTTTGAGAATAAAGCCAGCTTTCCGCCCAAGGGTGCCTCCAGTTGATCCCTAGTAGGCGGAATCAGAGTTAAGTCATTGAGCCTGTCCTGGTGTAGTGGTTGTTGTTGTTGCTGTTGCACTACTCCTCTGGTTGGCAGGCTGCCACTGACGGCCTCTGTAGGAGCCCTTCGATTGACTTCTGCCTCTAGGGTGCCTGTTCCTGCCTCTCTGGGCTCTGTCCGAGTCTGGAAAGGACCAATTCTTAGTAGGCCAGTTTCTGCTGAATCTCGGTGGTTGAACTTGCAGGAAATCTTTAACTGTTTGCACAGATTTTGCCTTTTCTTCAACCTTTTTTAAGATCTCCTGAGCAGAGGAGCCAAATAAATTTTGTTTCTCCATTGGAGCATCCAGGAGTTTAGCTTTGACATGGTCTGGCAAAGATTGCTCCTTCAGCCAGGCATGCCTACGAATAACTGCCCCAGTCATAGCTGATCTAAATGAAGCCTCCAGTGCATCATAGCCACATTTTAAGAAATGATTACTAACCTGCTGTGAGTTGTGTACCAAATCCTGAAGGGATTTACGGTCTAGGGGTTCAGGAGAAGAAAGTTTTTTATTCAGTTCATCTAACAAATACTCTTGGTACTGTATCATATGAAATTGACAGTTTAATGCCCTGACAGAAAGAGTTGCAGAAGTATACACCTTCTTTCCCCATCTCTCTAAAGCTCTAGATTCTCTTTCAGAGGGTAGAGAATTTTTGGCAGTAGCGGCCGCAACCCCTTTAGGGCCCTGAGAAATAGTTTCTGGGTCTGCAGAATGGGCTTTATACAGATGGAAATGAGAATCCGGGACCCTGTAGTATCTGTCAGGTTTGGCAGGGGCCGGAGGAAGAGTATCAGGGGCTGTACTGACATCATTGTACACATCATCAATTACATTCAGAACAGGAGGTATAGCTAAGGGCCTATGCTGAGGCAAATGCAAAAAGGTCCTTAATCTTTTTCTAGAATCAGAGAAATCCTGACCTTGCCATTGAAAATGCTCTCTCATGGAATGTAGAGTCTCACCAAAGGAAAACTCTTCAGGTGGGGAGGCCGAAGGGATAGATTCCTCAGCATCTGAATCCTCATAAGGCGAGTAAGCCCCTTCCTGGTGGTCTGACAACTCAGATCCATCCGTGGAATCATCTGAGGAGTGTGGGTCAGAGGGGTCAGTCCTGGGCCTTTTGTCTGGAGGAGGTTGAGAGGCCCTGTCTGGGTGAGGTTGTGAACCCCTAATTAAGGAAATAAGGTCCTCAGCAAGGCTGAGGATCTGTGAACTAGAGGAAGGCCTCTGGGAGGTAGATTTGGCAGGCAAAGCTTTAGAAAGTTTGGCAGCTTTAGCCCTTGAAAAGGCCTTAATGGACATGGAAGCAGGGGCCTAGCTGCCCCACGTGCAGGAGTAGAAATGTCCAAAGGTATGGTGTCGGACATTTCCTGAACACTGGTTTCGGTAGGAAGTTCTGAAGCCGACTCAGCCGGGGCCTCCCGGGCCTCGGTGGTCGGAAGTATGGTTTCGGAAGAAGGAATCTCCGAGGACTCTGTTTCGGCCGAAACCGAGGCACTCGCGGTAGGCCTAGCCGTGGTTTCAGCCGAAACCGCGGGCCGTGAGTGTCGGTCCTTTTCCTTGCGTTTTTTGACCATATGCAAAGTCGGAGTCTCCGATGGCATTTTATAAGCAAAAGCGGCTCCAAAAAATTCCTTTGCAAACTCCGACCGACGTCTAAGAGTTCGTCGGTTGAAGGAAGCACAGGCTAAACAGGCCGATACGTCGTGGTCTGGGCCTAAGCAAGGAAGGCAGTAGGAATGGAAATCCTTATGAGGTATTTGTTTCCCACAAGTTAAACAATTATTTACTTTGTCTGACATCGGCTGAGGCAAGAAAGAGTCCCCAATGGGGTACTTAGCTTTTTTCGAAGTCTTCGGTAGCTGAATTCACTGGATCTGACCGACCGGCACTTGCGAACAGCTTCTGCTTCGGGCACCGCACGGCAAGAAAGACTGAGGAAAATGGCGTCGGCTGATGCTTTTATACCCCAGACGCTCTGACGTCGGGGACAGTGCGACATCAGCCGAGGCCAGACCCAGACTTTGGAATCCGGCCGACCGAAGGGCTGCCTGAGGCAGGACAACCCATATGTTATGACTGCAGATGCATCCTTGAAGGACATCTGGTACTATTTAAGAAAAAAATCTTTACTTACAGTTAACTTTCTCCTTTTCCCCCTCCCCAAAGCACTTTTCCAAACATTAATGACATGAAGTAGGGCACATGCTTTAGAGTCCTCCACAAGTCCAACAATTTCTGAAAAAGTCCAGTATTTCCAGATTTTCTTGCTCTGTTATAATTCATAAATATAATTATTGCACTGTAATCCCATAATAAGTTACTGGTTTATTACTGTTTATCTCTGAAATCCTGTATCTGCTTCATTTCCAATGTACTCTGAATTCTTCTAGTCAACTCTCATTCTCCCTTCCTTCTCTCCAACATTTTCTGTTGGAAAATTTGAAAAGGTTTCATAGTTACAGTCTCTCTGTAGTCTTTATTACCAGAAGTGCAAGAAGCATAATTTCCTGTTTCACAGCTTACTTTTTGTTGGACAAACTTTTTATTTTCTCCTTAGCAAGTACTTAATCAAAAAATTATTTTGCCCCTCCAGGAAGAATACCTTGAAGACAGCTTGGTGCAACAGTTTGAATCTCATGACTGCATCTCGAGTTTCCCTGAAGAGTAGAATAAATTTGCTCATCTTCTGTCTGGTGTACAATGAGTAATCATTTTCCACAGGCACTCTGCTGTCTCCCACTTTTAGTACTTTGTCCTTCTGCCATAATCTTGTCAGAATTAACTCCTGCTGGGAGGATTGCATCTTTACTATCAAAGGTCTAGGTTGCTTTCTCACAGCCAGGTTCAAAGCATACAAATGTGTCCTTTCAACTAATAACTCCTGCTGTGGAATACCAGTCCAGCTGCTCATTTGTGCTTTCATAAAATTAATGAATTCTGTTCCTTCCAGCTTCTCTGGTATATCTGAAAATATCAGCTTTTCCCTATATGCTCTGACCTCTAATTCAGCCAGCCTTTTCTTTATTTTCTTTTTGCAGCTTTATCATCTCATCTTAATATCTGTTTAAAACTTCTTCCATTTTTTCCAGCCTTTTGTTGTTTGTGTTGATATACTCCATGAGTGTTTTGTTTATTTTAACCAGGTCTGCATGGAGTTGTCTTGTATCTTCCTGTAGGTTATTGGAAGTCATGTCTGAAGGTTGCATTGCTTTTTGCTAAACAGCTGCAGAACTTTTCCCAGTCAGTGTTTCTTCTTCACTTTTTGTAGATGATTTTTTCCAGGTCTTCTGTATTTCTTTATTCCTAGCATCCAGGCAGTGAACTTACTAGCCAGTTACTGAAATTTACCCATAAACGCAAGTCTAGTGCCTTCTCTGCTGAGTTTCTATTTTCATACTGGGAGAGCAAGAAATATGCTGTTACTCAATGTGCCATCTTGGAAGTGTCAGCAAAATAAATTCTGTTATCAATGTGCAAAGTATCCATTTGTTTCTGACAGAAGGGGAACAGAGTGAGAATTCAACATTGCTTCAGTAAGAATCAGCCTGAGAATACTGTTTTGAAGCAATAACTGAGCAGCCAAAGTCATCTATTATTCATGCTGCGGACGTAAAATGCTTAGTAAAAACAGAAGATCTCTATTAAAAATTAATATATCTAAAATGACCATGTAAAATACAGAGATGATATCTGTGACGACTACACAATGCTGAGATAATCAGAAATATGACCAGACAGACAGATACAGAGAGAAAGACATCAAAAATCAAAACAGATGCCCTGAAAGGTACTTCCAAAGAAGTGTGCCAAAGAGGAGCATCCTGATTAACATAAGTCTCTTCTCCCACAGACTTCAGGGATTTCTTCCCTACCTCTAATCTCTGCCTAACTGCAAAAATTTTGAAAAAAAAAATACTTTATAAACTTTTGCTCAAACACATTAATAGCCATGGCCTACTGATAGACAATTAACACAATTTTCGTAATGCCTCAGTACCTCTGCAATTTATTCTGTACCTAATAGGATCTACTGTAAAATGAGGGACTTATTTTAGCTGGAGTCCTTTACTGATACAACTCAGGCATTCCAAACTGTCAGAGACATAAATTATTGTTACAAAAACTCAAAAGGCTGAACTTCAGTTACAAAATACTAGTTACACCATAACTTCTTCTTCTTTCGGCTTTTCCCAGTTAGGGGTCACCACAGCAGATCATCTGTCCGCTCATGATTGGCAGTGGAGTTTTACGGTGTCGAGTTGCCAGCCCGGTGCCCAACCTTCCACAGAAGGCACACACATGCACACACTCACATCTAGGGCCAATTTAGAGTGTCCAATCCACTTACTGCATGTCTTTGGGATGTGGGAGGAAACCGGAGCACCCGGAGGAAACCCACACGACCACAGGGAGGACATGCAGACTCTGCACAGAAGGCACCCCAGCTGAGAATCGAACCGAAGAACGTCTTGCTGTAAGGCGGCAACGCTAACCGCTGCACCACCGTGGCTGCCAGTGACAACACCATAACATGGTTTAGAAATTATCAATGTAAATGGACCTTCCAAATTTATGTCAACAACCAGTATTCTACAAGAGACCTTATGAACACTGGTGTACCCTAAGGATCTATTCTTGGCCCCCTTCTTTTCTATTAAGTTATTAATGATATAACAGAAGCTTTCTAAGTGCAAATCTCATTATGTAAGCAGATGATATTCTACTTTTGGAATTAAATAAATCAAATAAATCAACATGTGACTGACAAGTACAGTTATAATCAAACTTTTCTAAATGTTCCCTTTATGTATAAACCAATAAATGTTAACTCAACCCTACTAAGATCAATGTAATGATATGTGCAACCCACAAAAAAGTAGCCAAGTTACCCACTATACTACATGAAGAAATTACAGCTAATAATATCCCAAACATGATAGGATGCAAATACTTAAGTCTAACACTTGATTAGTCTCTCAGTTTCGAAGCCAAAACAGACAACACTACAAATGAAGTTTTCTCCCAGCTCAAAGTCTGCTACAAGATCTCACATCTCCTATTTTCTGCAGCCAGGACTGCTTTCGCAAACAAATGTCCTTTTACCCAAGCTCAAATATGGCCTACCTTTACTATCTCTACACTCATCTTATAACACACAAAGAATTCAGACCGCAAAAAAAGTTTTTTGGATTTGCTCTCCTTTGCAGATTCTCTCACACACCACTGTAACCTGATTAGTACTCTCCACCGGCTACCTGTAACTGACAGATCTTATACATTCAATTGTCTTCTCCTCAAAATACTAACACTCAGATGTGGCCCCCTCTAAGAAACAAATTACCATTAAGAGAACAAAGCTACTCCATAAGAAACAGTCAGTACAAGACTTCACTTATCAGGCCTCCTTTTAAAAGCAAAACAAAAGAAATGTTTTTTTTTTTTTTTTGTGCATATGCCCTGCTTCCTGGAAATAATTATGTGATGCAATCAAGGCAATTTCTAGTCTAAAGAACTTAAAAAAACTCTTAAGAAAGCATATCACTGGCAAATCCAGCAGCAATTGTGCAGGAACAATGGGTAACTGCCTATTTAACTTGATCAGACCTCATTAATATCTCACTGTTACCTCCATATGGTAGAATGATTCATGTTTAATACAATGCTAAATTTAATATCTATACCTAATTGTCTATACTTTTGTTGTATAATACACTGATCTGTATCTTCAGCAACTGTATAATCTTGTTCATGTGTGTGCTTATTTTTCTTTGTTTAGTTCATGAATACTTGCCCTGATCTATGTAGTCCAGGTCCTGGCTGAAAAGGGTTAACAGTCCAGCCTACCTACTTACTGAGTCATCATATAGTAGACAAATAGAAAAGCAAACATTGAGACAATTGGCACGAGGAGCTCCTAGGGTGCACAACAATCCCCTAAGTATTCAAGACTCGAATGACTGCGCAGGAAAGCTAGCTATACATTATAAACTGAAAGTAAATTATGAGAAATGCAATATAATAGATTTGGAAAAGCACTAATATATATTTTTGATATCATAATAAAATGCAACATTTATGGATCAGATGAAACTTAAATGTTATTCTGAAGTTACAGATTCTTTTTGGGACTGGTTTATCCATGTTAACAAATACTATATATTACACAACCATTCTCCTTACTTCAAAAGTCACAAACTGGTTTAAGCTTTTGGTGACTATATTTCATAATTGTCTAAAAATGGTCTAGGAAACTTAGTGTGTAGTCAGTCATAATTATTAAGCACATCCATTGGGGAAACTACGTCTACGGAATCATCAGAAATATGCATCAGATATGACCAACTACATGTACTAGAATTTGAAAGTTGTGTAAAAAAAATACACATTTTTTTAACACTTTGGCATAAGAATGTGGTTATTCAGCTCAAAATATCACATTATCAGCACCAGTGGATAAAGTTACATCTCCCATACCTTCAGAAATCTTTTTGAACAAGGAAAAAAGACAGTGCCCTAAGCTACATTATTGTGGTACCCTGAAGTTGATCAGATAGGGTTCTGAGTAACATCTTTACCAGTTAACCGAGAAGCCTTGTATGGGGTTAAGAAAAATATCCAAGTATAGTTTTCTGCCTATTTTAGCTATGATTAAACAAACTTCTCAAAAATAACAATATTCCTTTTTCTATAATCTATTATAAATTTACAAGAAACAGAGCATTTCTAGGTTTTGAACAGATAGGCATAGATAAATAGTTGTACTGCTAGGACATCAAAGAATTCAAATTACTTAAAAAATAAAAAAGAATTCCAAACATTTTATGTCATAATAATGGTGAAGTAAAAGATTAATCTTAACTATACTAATCAAAAGACTGTGACTACTGATTAACTAGCACCTGCTAGATGTATGGAATAAGAAACTTTACTATACAGTAAGATACAAAATGTAATGACAGAAATATTAATAAAAGACTTAACTAAGCTAAGGTTAAGAAAGATGAAGCTCAGAGATTCAGAAAAGGATATTTCAGTGTTGTGAAATATTTTGAGAGTTTCAAGCTTTTTTCAGGATTTAAAATAAAGATAAAACAAAGGTAAACCATGTTTCCACACACCCGTTGGTTCAGCAGTGCCCATATTTATTGGAACGTAAGATGAAGTATTTTAGTGTTTGGATTAAAAAGGTTCTATTACAGCACCTAAGGATATGTGGAAAGAGATTAAACAAAACTAATACAAAAACTGAGAAGCTGGAAGCTCCTGATGATGGATACAGATACTAAAGGTATAAATAGTGAATATTTTCTAGTCTCTAATACTATACACAGGCAAAGCATATTTTATAAACCAGAGCAGAAGATGTGGATCACATTTAATAAAGAAATGAAGAGATTATTTGGGAGGAAAAGGGCAAGAGTGAAGGGGTAAATTGTTTCTCCCCCCAGAATAAGGTGGTTTAGGATTACCAGATTTCAAGGGATACCTTACAGCCAACACAGTTATTGTTCATATACATAGCACAAGCAGAAGACTAGAAATAGAAGAGAAAAGAAAAGGGGGGTTAACAACATAAGGACAGAGCAGAGTTTTGGATGCAAGCCCTTAAGGAGAACAACAGGAGCCAATTTATAGTATTACAATACGCAATTATGCACGGTTTGTTTACAGGGCAGCCTTTTATTTTTACTACTGAGTATTACAATAATGTACTTATGAAGTAGCAGAAAATATTCTGAAAACTAAGCCAAAGTAGGAATTAAGAAAGATTTTACCAATAGGGACGACTACAAGTAGGGGCATACAAAATAGGCAAGAGGGAGCTGGAATTTGTTGGAGAGAATTTTGCAATGGAACCAAGGTATTAGGAAAAAATAATTAGAGAGGAAAAGGTCGTAGAGTGACATGAAGCCAAGCAGAAATTTGGACTGCATGTTTCAGTCTGCCTTCCCTTCCAGGGAATGACAACAGAGTATAGGCAAAGAGAAAAAGATACGATTGTTAAATGATTAAAAAAAAAAAAAAGCTCAGGTTGACTTTATAGTTGAGTCTATAACAGGAACGTGCAGTTGTGTACGCTTATCATAAATTTAGATGTTCAAGTGTATTCACTGTTGCAGTCATAGCAGATATGGAAGCCCTTAGTTGTCTTAACTACCACAGAATTTTCTCCTCCTGAAGACGTCCTAACTGATGTCAAGACATCTGGGTATAAAGGGTAGTCAGCTGGTGCCATAATGTTAGTTCTTTCTTTCCCCCAACAGACAGGATCCCCATAACAGGTCCCTAAGATCATAGGCCTAAGCTCAGAAACTCCAGAGTATGGGCCATAGTGTAATTCAAATAAAGGAGGAGGAGGGACAACCTGGAATTAGAGAGGAGAATGACCACCCCAACTTCAGGGGGCAAGAGGGGAAAGACTACTGCAATAGGCAATACACTTGAACATTTACATTTATGGTAAGTGTACATAACTGTACTATGTTCTTCGTATTTTCATTGCTGCAGTCATAACAGATGGGATGATTCTCAAAGCTGAAAGGAGGTGGATAGAAGTTTATGGAGAGGAAAGGATGCCTTGTAAGATAGCAGTGACAAACCCCACTCTGTACTTGGAGAAGTTTGAAAGATGATAATGTTTGCTGAAGGTAGGCACACAGGACCAAGCAGCTGCTTCCAAAATGTCCTTAGTGACCACTCCTTTAAGAAAAGAAGTAGCAGTAGCCCTTGTGGAATGAGAGTTTATAGAGTCTGGTGGCTTTTTTTCATGATGGTTGTAACAAAACAAGATATAGTGGGAGATCCATTTGGAGATTGTTTGTTTAGAAACTGGTCGGCCCTCAGACCTACAGGCAAAGTCCACAAATAAGCTGATCAGACTTCCTGACATTTCTTGTTCTCTCCAAGTAGTATCGCAGTTGCCTATGCACATCCAATTTATGGAGGATTCTTCCCCTCTTGTTTTTGACAGTTAGGAAAGAAGGTAACAAGTGGAAGGTCTGGTTTAAAGAGATCTCTGTAACAACTTTAGGCATAAGGGAAGGGTTGGTCCTCAGACAGGCTCTGTCAGGGTGGAAAGTGATGAAAGGTTCCACACACACATAAGGGCCTGAAGCTCTGAAACCTTTCTATCTGAAGTAAAGCTAGCAGAAATGTTATGTCTGCGAAGGCAGCTGGCTTGAAAGGTGGGATGGTAAGCATCTAGAATGACACTGAGATCCTACAGGGGAAGAGGAGATTACTAAGCAGTCAAATGTGAATAATACCTCTCAGGAACTGTTTCATGAAAGGATGGGAAAAGATAAGGGGTTAAGTAGGAAGAAAATTGCTGAAGTATGTATTTTAATAGAGGAATAAGAAAGTCCTTTGTCAAAAAGTCCCGATAAGTATGAAAGAATCAGACGCATTTGAGCTTGAAGAGGACTCTGTCCCTTTTGTCTGCACTGTACAGTGAATCTCATCCATCTGGTGGAGTAAGATTTTCTTGTGATAGGTCTCCTGGCTTCTTTTAGAATGCCCAGGACCTGTTTATTGAGGGATGCCCCCCTCCAGGGGGTTAAGGTATCATCCAAGCTGTCAATTTGGGAGTGTTCAGGTTGAAATACAAGATGGTACCCTTGTTTTATGTTAAAAGGTCCACTTGCTGGGACAGTAACTATGGTTCCTTCTTGCTTAGACTGAGCATTAGATGATACTAGTGCTGCCTAGGCTAATCTGGGGCTATTACAATGACCCTTGGCCCTTCTTCTCTTATCTTCAGCAGTACCCTGGGGAGCAGAGGCATTTGGGGGAAGGCATGGAGAAAAAGACTTGTCCAATGGAAAGAGAAGGCAATTTTCTTCCAGGCCGACCTTATTTTGGTCCTCGTGTAGAACTTATTCAAGTAAGAGTTTTCTTTGGTGGAAAAAAGTGCCTATCTCTAGCGCACCCCATTATCTGGCTATACTGAGAAAAACTTCCTGAACCACTCATAAGGGTCTGACATGCTCCTGCTTAGGTGATCTGTCAGTTGATTTGTTTCTCCTGTTAGGTACTGAGCCATAAGGTGCAGACCTAGGGAGTTTGCAGTTTCCCAAAAGTCCATAGGTAGGTGACAAAGACAGTAAGAATTAGTCCCCCCTGCCTGTTTATGTACTGCATAACTATGGTACTGTCTGTCTGTACTAGAGGTACTCCTGGTTTCCATTGGTCTTTGAAGGCAATCGGAGCTTGTTGGACTGCCATCAGTTCTGTTAGGTTGATGTGTTCACTCTTGAACTGGGTGTCCCATCTGCCTTGAGTCTTGTAAGTTATTGTAGGGGGCCCCCCAAGCTATTTCCGAAGCATCCATGGTCATAGTGTGCTCCTGAGGAATAAATCTGAAGGGAAGGCCTGGGATGAGGAAGTAGGCTCAAGCCCATGTTGCCAACTCCTTCCTGAGACAAGGGAAAAGCTTCGGGTGAAGTTGAGAGATTACGAATGCTGGCACAACACAGTTCTGAGGTACCACTGCAGCTTCCTTATATGGAGTCTGGCCAGGTGGATTATGAGGATGCAACAGGCCATGTAACCCAATGCTCTTAGGGACTCTCTGGCATTGAGCTTTTGGAAGTACAGACTTAGAAAGGTAACCCTGTCTGGAGGAAGGAAGTCTTTCTGACGACAAGAGTCCAGTACAACCCTGATAAACAAAATCCTATTTGCGAGGATGATCTGAAACTTTTGGGTATTGATGGTGAACCCCAGTGAAGCCAGAATCTCTTGGGTGAAAAGCAGACCTGCTTTGAGTTTTTCTAGATTTGCTGCTTGAATGAGGCAGTCATCTAAGTAGGGGTAAATCTGAATGCCCTTTGACCTGCAGAAGGCTATCACTGGGGGTTGCATGTTGTGAATAACCTGGGTGCAGCAGACAAGTCAGAGGGCGCAGCACAGAATTGGTAATACTTCCCACCTGCTCTGAAGCGTGAGGACCTCTAGTGAGATTTTCTATGGGAATGTGGAGGTATGCGTCCTTTAGATCTAAAGTTACCATGTAAGTGTTGGGTAAAATTATGGGCAGCAATTTTGAAGGGTTAGTATTTTGCCTTTTGGTACCTGCAAGAATCTGTTGAGCCTTGACAGGTCCAGAATAGGACTCCAGGTACCCTCTTTTCTTGGAAAGAGGAAAAGCCCTGAATAAAATCCCTTTCCTTGTAGTGTGCTTGGTACTGGATTCACAGAAACTTGGATGTAAGGAAGCTGTATTTGCTTTAAGGCCTCTGTTTGTTAGTTTGGTGGAATATCTGGGAAACCTGATCTATTTAAAGACTGTTTGAATTGAAGTTTGTGACCTCTTTTTATGATTTTCAGTACCCACTGATTCCTAGTAACAAGAGTCCAATTTTTTTAAGAAGATGGACAACCCTCCTCCTAGTCTGGGGGAGTTGGACTAGAGGGGGAGAGAGAGGGAGTCTCATGGAAGAGTCATAAATTGCTCCCTGCTCGGTCCCTGTTGATGGAATCCCCCAGGCTTATTGGTATCTGCTTGCCACTGTCTTGGTCACTGGTACTGTCTTGGACTCCTTTCACTTCAAGGTCTCCTCTGTTTTGCCTTAGACTGGGAGGTTGGAAAGAGGCAATGTTTAGTAGGGTAACTGGCTGAAGCACGGAGGCTGAACCTGAAGAAAATCCATGACCATTTGCATGGACGTGGCCTTATCCTCCATCTTCTTTAGCATGGCTTCAGCCTTGGAACAAGGGAAATTTTGTTCAATGGAGAATCCAAGAAATCAGGAATGGACTATTCCCTCAGCTAAGCATGTCTTCTAATGACATCCTGTAGCTGTTGACCTGCTGGAAGCTTCCAGAGCATCACAGTCATAGTGCAAGGAATGCTTAGCTACTTGAGAGCAAGAATTGCATAAGTTTAGCAGTTCCTTGGAGAAGGCTTTATTTCTAATCTCCATCAGTGTTTGCTTCATCTAGTCTAAAATGTTTTCCTGATACTTCACCATATGAAACCGGCAATTTATAGCTCTCATGACCAGGGTAGCAGAGGTGTAGACTTTCTTTCCAAATCTGGCCAAAGCTCTGCTTTCTTTGTCAGTTGGTACACGATTTTTGGAAGTTCTAGCTTTAGTTCCCTTAGGATCCCAAGTCACTACTTCAGGGTTTGCTACAAGGTTCTTGAAAAGGTGTCTGTAGGAATCCAGAAATCTGTAGAATCTATCACGTTTTCAAGGGGCAGGGGGGAAGGAATCTGGCTGTATGAAGTGCCCAGCAATACATCGTCCACTACCTCTAAGACTGGAGGAATAGCAAGAGGTTTATTCTCAGGGAGTTTTAGAAATTCCCTAACCCTCTTCTTGGATTGTGGGCAGTCATGTGCTTCCCATTTAAAGTGTTGCCTCAGGGTGTGCAGGGTCTCCCCAAAAGAAATGTCCTCAGAGAGGGAAGCAAAGCAAGGTTCTCATCAGAATCTGAATCCTCACAGGAAGCAACAGATAAGCATTCCTCAAAACTGGATTCATTATCATTATCCTCAGACAAAAAGAATCAGAAAACTCCTGGGGGGAGATACCCCTTTTCCTTTTACCAGCACAAGAGGGAAAGGCATCTGGATTTGACTATGGTGATCAAATACTCAGCCAACCTAAGTAGGTCCTATTGATAGGCCTGAGTTTGGGAATTAAAGCCAGCAGGCCGTGACTGTGTCAAGCTGGATGCAGCCATTTTAAAAGAGGCCTTAGGCACTGACCTAAAGGCAACAGCCACACTATGGCCAGGATGCAGATGGACAGCTGAATCCTGTGGACAGTGAACTGAGATGGTGTTCTGACGATGAGAAACTCTGGACACCTCTTTGACAGTTTGAGAGTGATTGACAGAAGCTAAAAACTGCAAAGCATCTCTGGACCCAACAGACTAGCTAAGTTCTTCTTCTTGTGCAGAATTAGGGGGATCCGATGGCATATTGGTCTCCCAACTGGTCTCGATAGAGGCCTGTATCACAACCTCAGTCATTGCAGGGAGCTGTAAAACCATCTCATCTTCTTCAGCAATAACAAGCCTAGGTGGATTGGGGGACTGTGAAAGAGCATCACCAAGTACCCTAAGTTTTGAAGGCTTTTCCTTCTTACCCCTAGGGAGATCAATCTCGGCCTGTCAGACAACACTATATGAGAAGGCCCTAATGATGCACTAAAGTGCTTAGATAAAATCTCAGCACTATGCTTGATCATTCAACTGTTAAAATGAGCATAGAACTGAAAGTTAGATGTGTTGTCTTCTGGGCCTAAACAAGTTATACAAAAGGATTCAAAGTCCTGGTGGGGTATCTGCTTTCCACAGCAGAGACAGCTATTAATTTTCTGACATTAGTCAAGAAACATATGAAAAGTTCCCCAATGGGGTACTTAGCTTTAGCGGTCTTCTTTCTCTGGTGTGGACTGGCTGATGCACTGGGAAGCTTTCTGTTTCAGTCTCTGATGGAAAGAAAGAACTGAAGTTATGTAGTTGACTACCCTTTATACCCAGATGTCTTGATGTCAGTCAAGTTGTTTGCCGACTTCAGGAGGTAGAGAAATATTTCTGGCAATCTGGCAAGCCAAGGGCTTTCAACAGTGAAAACATGACGAACATCTGTGGTTTAAAAAAGGGGATAATTAATACAGCATACACAATAATGCATGATAACTACAAGGATTAATCAGATAAGGTTAGCAAAGACTAATATACTAAGGAACAAGGGTAGGTTATGTACATGACTCCAAAGTATGCTACAAAATCTAGAAGGTTTAGGATTTTTGCATGGAACTGTTTGCACAGGAATTTTTATAGCCCAAGTAGACTTCAGAGAAGTTTTCCACAGGTAGACAGCAATTTTTGTAGGTGTGATAGAAAAGACAGGAATACTTGGGAACATGTTTGTTGGTATATTTTAAAAATTCTCTACTGTGAAATTTGTCAGCTATGTTTGAGGGAGCAAATTATTGTAACAAAAGAAATGGTATTTTTGAGAATGGATATAGAAACCGAACTGGCCAGACACAGTACCTCAGGGTTCAGTCCTGGGACCACTCTTGTTTGGCAATTACTTCTCTGAAGTACAGACCAACACTAAGGGACTCTGGCTAACAAAGTTCGCAGATGAATGCAAACTGGGAGCCATTACTGAATCCCCAAATGATGTGGATATTCTACAAAAGGGCCTTACAGAAACAGATGCCTGGTGCCAGAGCCATGGGCTCAAGCTTAATGCCAAGAAATGTATAGTTATCCCCTTTGGAAAAAAACATGTACCCATGAATTACCACATAGGTGGCAGTACACTAAACATCGAAAGTGTGATGTGAGACTTAGCGACACAGGTGGACAGTGATCTCACTTTCCATAACCACATCGCCACAGCAGTCAGGAAATCCTTCTATGTGGCACACCTAATCACTAAGGGCTTTTCATCCAGAAAAAAAAGGTCATTGTCCCACTGTACTCATCCCTCATTAAACCCATTATAGAGTATAATGCCCCATTTGGTATGTACCTCACAAGACATCTGAAACAGCTGGAAAGGCCACAGAAATACCTCACTAAAAGAATCACAGGCCTAAAGCAGATGCCATATGTTGACCATCTAAAAACACTCCAGCTATACTCTGTGGCATACCGTCTACTCAGAGGCGATCTCTGCTTAACATACAAGGCCATGTCAATCCCTGAGCTGTTGGACGTGCTCCACTTAAAGAAATCTCAATCCCTCATAGCCACACACTCCAGGGATCTAAACCTTGTCATCACAATGAACAAAACATGCTGGCGGGATAGGTTCCTGACCCAGAGACTCCCCATACTCTGGAATAGGCTGCCCATACATGTCAAGTAGAGCGCCTCCTTGGCCCACTTCAAAAGGAACCTTGATGATTGGATGGGAGATAGGAAATTCACCCCGGGGATCATGTCAGTCACCCTGCTAGACAGGGGTCCAGAGAAGTAAATATTATGGGAAGAAATATCCAGGGAATTGTTATGGCTAGGCTTGTATAGGCCCTAGGGCTGATACCCTAGTACCAACCTATGAACCTATACTAAGTTTAATGTTACTGGCTGCCAACCAAGCAATTACTAGAAAAAGGAAATCAAAATCAGTACCAGCCATAACAGACTTATTCAATATTTAAAGGAGAAAAATAATTGGAGGTTAGATCTTTAGAAAAGGGAAGGAGCTAACTACTTAGAAATAAAAGGAATCTGTGGGAACAATACATGCAAAATAATATTCAGGAGCATTCAAATTCTGGGGAAGGCAGGACTTGCACAATCTATGCAGTGTTAAATTATATAATAATTTTTAAGAAACAAATCACATATGTATAATGCACGAAAAAGAAAAACCTTTGTAATGATTTGTTTTCTCTTTTGTACATGTATGTGAACCTACTTCACTGTATAACATATGAAGTCAGTAAAGATGATAAAAACAAGATAAAGAAAATGGCTTAGAGTGAATGACAATCCTCACTTTTTGACATTATCAGCCACACCCTCAGAGAAGTCAACCAACATAATCAACAACCAAGACTTCCATTCACAAAACCACATTGATTATGAGAAAGGATTTTGTATGTTCCCAATTTTAATGCTAACAAGACTGACTTGTGAGCAAGGGGATGGGGGCAGTGTGTCTGCATAAAGGTTAATGTCTTCACCTTATAAACACAAGGTACAGGGTTTGATTCTGATCTTGGGTTACTGGCTGGGCCGAAAATAGCCCTTCAAGGCAGTTAGACTAATATTCATCTATGAAACTATGACTATGACCTACTCCATGATTGTATAGATGATACTAGGGAGGTTAGTAAGATGATAATTTCCAGGAGCAATTACAAACCACCCTTTACAGAGATAACAAAACTGCTGTTATCTTGAAATCGGGCACCTAAACATGCAGTAGAAAGGATGAAATTAAAAAGCTCAAGAGAGGTTCAGTAATAACATACTTCATACTAACAACAAAGTGGCCTGGTATACTGTCTTGCCCTATGGGGACTAATATTTTTAGTTTCAGTATTACTTTCCAGGACATGGACTGTAGTGATAATGGGAAGTGCAATGTTAAAATATGCACGGGAGGCACATTATGGTGTGAGGAAGGGGAACATTTTGAGCTCTGCTATTGTTTTGGTAACAGAAGACGTAGTACTGTCCATTTGGAGTTTGGTGCAGTACTGGGTATTACTTCTCATACTCCTAATACAGTTGAAAAAAGCCTTATGATTTTCCTTGTAAGAGTTAGCCACCTTCAATTCACAGCAAGCCTAACTCTTCCTAACAAAATGTTTAGGATCTCTACAAGTCTGCTTATACTCCACCTTTTGACTGACAGAGGAAATGTTTTTAATATGAACCATATCATTTTTTCCCCATTATTACATTTACCTGAGAGTTTCACCACAAGATTTACAGCTGAATTTTTCACTATTTTATTTTATTTAACGTTTGTTAACCTGGAAAGTCCGACTTGGAACAAAGCCAATTTTCAGCAGAGGCCTGGGGAAAAACGCTCCAGATGCATGTCTTTGTAATGTGGGAGGAAACCGGAGCACCTGGAGGAAGCCCACACGAACGCAGGGAGGGCATGCAAACTCCACACAGAAGGCACCCCAGCCGAGAATCGAACAAAGGAACCTCTTGCTGTGAGGCGACAACGCTACCACGCCACCACTGCACCGTCCACTAGTCTTAATCCTAAATAAATATTGACGTATCTATATATTTGCTGAGGTTGTTAAAAAATCATGGGTAAATGTCATGGCTTTAGAGAAAAGATTAGTAGGGGACAAAGCACTTCTGAAATTCCTAAGGTCTGTAGACATAGTCATAAAGTTGGCTTTTTGAACAGGTCCTCAATGTAGCTGAATTTGATGGCAATGTAATACTAATTCTGAGGGAAAAGGTGACAGTCTGGCTATCACATTTGCACAAAAAGAGGTTATGATTAATATGAGTACAGGCAAACGCAGAATTCGTATGGAAAATATCAAGTATATTTCTTCCTCTTGTGAGCACACAGGCAATTTGATCTAGGGCAGTAGACCTTAAAGAAATGTAAAAATGCTGAGCTTACTTACTGCTAATTGTGTACGACTCCCCATTGAAGGGAAAAAAACTGAAGTCACCCAGAACTGGTACTGGGATTAACAAATAAGGAATTCAGCTTGTCAAGGTGCCTACTATGGTCCTTGATGCTTGAGCATCAGAAAGGTCTCCAAATTAGGCAATTTATCTTTCAGAAAGACTCCTAGCATTGCCTTAATATAGTATATACTAGAATTTACTAAGGTGGAATGATTAAGAAATGACCTTTGACTAAAAATACGCTACAGGGACAGAAATGTTATAGCCAATATGCTGACACATACTGGATTGTCCTGGAATGAATATGTCTGTTGCTGAAGTTAATTATGTTTGTGTGAAATTGTTGCAACATTCTTGAAGAAAGGAAGATACTGATCAAGATAGCTTTGTAACCTGTGTCAACACAGGCAGACAGGGCTCAACCATCTCCCTCTCTACGCATATTCATCAGGGTAGTACATCTAAGGTTATTCACCCCAACATGGGTGGGAATGACAACATAGTCATAATTGGGTGGACAGGGACCTAAAGGTTCTGCTCACATTCAGAATCTTGGCCCTAGACAGACAGCTCACAATGACCTTCACCTTATACAGTCTCCTGCAACTAATACCTTACCTGAGCGGTGACCACCTCAGGAGTCTTTATGGGAGTAGGCATGGTGCCAAAGTGACTCACTTTAGTTGTGGGTGAAGATACAAGTGAGGATGTGTTAGAATGAGTACTGTTGGCACAAAGTTTGTTCAGATGAGGTTCTGAAGGCTTAATTAAAGATCTCTTAACAATGTCAGCAAAAGCAATGTAGGCGTACGCTGCTGACATGTATAATTTGTGAGAGGTTAGACTCCAAATTTAACAAGTATTTACACCTGTCACAGTAGTATCGGAAAATGGTAAGTGCTAGTGATTGTCAGAAAGCATGACGCAATTGCTACACTTCCTCAGAGTCCTAAACCAAGCAGGCTGGCAGCAGAAAGGGAAAAAGTAAACTTTGAACCCATACTGGTAGTTTTGTTCAGAAAGCTTTAGGGTAGGTGGCAAAAGATGTGGGGTATGCAGAAAAATGGGGACCATCATAGGAGAACATAGGAAATATAGATAGTAGATAATTAGCTTGTCAGGTGACAAAAGGAGAAAGTGAGAAGGCAGTGGAGGAGGCGATAAGCAGCCCATTTTATGTTTCTGAGTTTGTCAGGATGGTAGCTGGACATCCCTGCCAGTAATACTTTCTTCTAGAGGGAAACCCCTGTGACAGAACTCTCAGAAGGGAGTTCAATCTGAATACAGACTATAAGAATTTATAACTCTAAACTGCATAAAGTCTACAATCAGAATACACTCTAGAAGAAAGTATATCACATGACAGGCAGCTTTCTGTAGTTAGTTCAATAGCATTTAAAACCACGTATCTCACACACAAGGGTCTAGTACAAGTACTCACATGCAAGCTGCCCATGGCTAACTTGCTCAACACCACTTGCTCAAAACGCCAATCATCCTGCTCCTCACTGGCCTGATCCTTGTAAATTACATAGCATTTAAACATTGTTAACTATTGCCCAAAAACTCCAACCCAGTCCTTAACCGTAACCTCAGTACTCTCTCCCTAACCCTAAAACTTCCTCTCTCTCTCTCATTAAACCTAAATTTTCCTCTTGCTCCCTAAACCTAAACTCTCTGATTGGTCCTAAATCCTAAATGTCCCCCGACTCTCCAAACCTAGTCCGGCTACTCTCTAATCCTAAATTCCCCGATTACTCCCTAATCTTAAATTGTCTTATTACTTTGTAAAACTAAACTCTCCTCCCTGTCTCTAAACCTAAATTCCCCAATGTCTTTCCCACTCTAATCTCATTCTCCACTTCCTAATCCAAACCCTAAATCTCCTGTCACCCTAAAACCTAACAGCTAAACTCCCTTCCTCTCCTACTCACTCCCCATGGTTCTCATACTTTTATACTTGAACTCAACTATGTATTTAAGCTGCAGTCAGCAGCTCCACTCTTTCCCAATGGCTACCACACCTTGCCTGAACACACAGTGAGGCTCAAGCATGACAGTTAACCCATGTTAGCTGACTGACATATGGGTTCCTGGCTGCGAGACTATGGTCTGTGAGCAGCCAGGACTTGAGCAGATAAAGCAGATCCCATATGCAATGATTTAGTTGTAAGATACACACACTGAGATTAAGAAACATGTTTAGTATGGCACCTACCCCAGGTACAGCTTGTAGCAGGATGCAGCCTAAAAGTAATTATCAATTAACTAGGTGAAAAATCTTTAGCCCAGTTCACTAGCAATGTCTTTCGGCTTTTCCTGGTTAGGGGTCACCACAGTGGATCACCGGTCCACAGACTGATTGGCAGTGGTGTTTGTACAGTGTCAAGTTGCCAGCCCAGCGCTAACCCTCACAGAAGGCACACACATACACACACGCACCTACATGGATGTCTTTAAAACTCAGTCGACCGCAGGGAGGACATGCAGACTCCACATAGAAGGAGCTCCAGCCGAGAATCAAACCGGAGAACCTCTTGCTATGAGGTGACAACAATAAACGCTGCATCACTGCTGATTAGAAAATCCACTCATGCAGCACAGTGTTGAAGGAGGAAATCTTGCAGTTCTGAGTGGCATAGATGAGAACAGAAAATGCATGCACTGCACCTCATCCACATATTCATCTCCAACAATAAGTGAAATCATGTAAAGTACATTAAAGGACCCACTGTCAATGTTTAAATCTGTTTTTTATTATAAAAAACAGGTAGAAATGGGTGTAAAGAATAGTAAGAAAAAATAGCATACACAAGAGAAACAGGGAAGGTAAGAATGGGAGTGGGGGTTTTAAAGCCTAGCCATGCATCCCAAGTCTCTGACAAGTTCTGACACCATTGATAAGTGTAAGCATGGGCCTAGGAGATGAACCATTTACAGGTTACTTGTGTCCATTAGAGACATAGGTGCCAAACCAGGGATGAATTTCCAGTTTCCCATCCAATTGTCCAAGCTGTACTTGAATTGGGTTAAGGAGGAACTCTGCTTCACATGGATTGGGAGCCTGTTCCACAGATGGGGTAGTCTCTGGGATACATATCTATCTCTCCAGCAGGTTCTACTTATATCATGGGCAAGGTTTTAAGTCTTTAGAATGGATAATTCTTGTGCTGTTTGTTTTGTGGATATGCAGGAGGTCCATTTGAGTGAGGTCTGACCGAGGTCCCTGTATGCTAGGCATAGACCTCCCCTCAAAAGCCTGTAGGAGACAGAATACAGGAACAGGGTCTTGAGGCGGTCTGCAAAGGACATATTACTTATGCCCTGTATTCTTTTACTGTGGAACCTCTGTGGACTTTCCAATTGTTGGATATGCCTGGTTAGGTATATACCAAAGGGGGCACTGTACTCAGTGATAGGTCTGATGAATGCCAAATACAGTGGAACAATGACTTCCTTGGACTTAGATGCCATATCTTTGTTTATAAGTTGCACAACAGAAAATTATTTCCTCACCACTGTAGACACGATGATCAAAGGCTAGATTATTATCTGTGTGTGTCCCTAAGTCCCTGACTGCTGGGTCAACTCTAAGGAGTGTGTTGTCAATATGACATAGTTACCAGGGATGGATGACTTCCCAAAGGATAGTGTTATGCATTTCTTGGCATTTAGTTTTAGTCCATGTCTCTGACACCAGTTGTTTGTCTGTGTCAGACCCTCCTGGAGAACATTTGCATCAGTGTGAGATTCAATGACAGCTCCTACGTTGCAATCATCTGTAAATTTAGTCAGCCAGAGACTACTGACATTGGCCATGACTTCAGAGAAGTAAATGCCAAAAAGGAGTGGTCCAAGGACTGAGCCATGTGGGACTCCACTTGTGACTGGCCTCTTTGTAGAGGTGGAGTCCCCAGTTCTAACTTCCTGGGTCCTGTCTGTGAGCCAGCTGGCTATCCACCATGTGACATACGGGTTTGTACCTAAGCTCCTGAGTTTGTCAACAATGCCAGAGTGGGGTATTGTGTCAAATGCCTTTGGCAGGTCAAGGTAGCCAGTGTGAACTATTCTGCCCTCATCCATTGCTTTGGTGACCTTCTCAAAAACGTCCACCAGGTTAAGTAGGCACGATCTGTCCTTGAAGAAACCAAACAGTGTTGGGTCCAGTGTCTGGAGGTTTACTATCTCTGTTGATCATCTCCATGATAATTCTTTCCATGGCATTACATATAAGACTAGTGAGACTTACGTGTTTGTAGTTTCCAGGGTCTGTAAATGGCCCACCTTTGTGCAGAGGGATGACTGTTGCCTTTCTCCATTCATAAGACAGAAAGCCTGTTTGGAGGCTACATTTAAACTGTAATTCCAGAGGCCCTGATAGATCATGTTTCATACTATTTAGAAGGCATCCTGGGATATTGTCTGGGCCCATTGATGCAGTGTTCTTGGTCTTAGTGAGAGCATTAAGGATCTGTTCCCTAGTGATAGTAGGGGAAGTTATATTTGATGAAATTTCCTGAGGCAAAGTTGAGGAGGAGAGAGAAGTAAAGTTGGAGATGAATGTATCCGCCAGGTGGTTTGCTATATCTTCAGGCTCAGTATATGTGGCTCCATTTACAATGAGCTCTGCACACAACTGTGTATTGCCTTTGACAATGCGGACAGAGCTAAATAATGCTTTGTGGTTTCCTTAATCTGGGAGGCCAAACTTACCTTAAATTTGGTTTTGGTAGACTTTATTTGTCCTCCGAGTTGTTTGTTTAGTCTGATGAGAGTGCTTTTATCCTGATGGGTGCTGCACCTCATAATTTTTGCCATGATTTTCTTCCTCCTGTTACACAGCCGATTGATTTGTGATTCCACCAGGGTGGCTTGTTTTTTTAGTTAGTTTTGTACTTCTTCTTGGTGGGTGCTGCTGCCTCTATGCTGTTATTAACATGCTTGTACTGGGTTTCTGTGAACAGGTCTGCATAAGCAGACATGTTCTCAGGGTTTATGGGGGGTTTTGAAATTTTGCCAGATTCTCACTTAATAGCAGGATGTTAGTCTTAGAATAGTTCCTGAGCATTCCAGGTTTAGCTGGGGGTCCACGTTTTACTTTTACTTCAAAGAAGACCATTTTGTGGTCTGGCATTACAGTAGGGGGTGTGCAGCAGTCTCCCATATTAGTAAGGACCAGATCCAGTATGGCTGCACCCCTGGTTGGTGTACTGACTATCTGGTGCAGGGAATTTGTATTTAAAAAGTCCAGGAAGCTCTGTGCCTGTGCGTTTGGTGTTGTATAGGATTCCCAGTTAATAGTGGGGTAATTAAAGTCACCCATGAATATAGTATTGAGTTGGATGTTTAGTGTTTCTAATACATTTAAATACATGGTATGGGTTTCCTGGGTCATAGAGGAGGACCTATAGCTTGCAGGGAAGTGGTATTGGATTTTACCTATGGTGATTTGAACATGGAGCAGCTCAAGTGCATTGTCCTGCCTGACCAGCCTTGAAGTATATTTATTTTTGATGTAAATAGAGATACCTCCACCTTTAGTCCTTGCCCATGAAGTAGCGGATCTAAATGTGTAGAGCATACCTTTCAACCTCTTAGAACACAAAATCTGAACAAGGAAATAAATAAAAGTGGGACAAAGACCAAAATATAGGGACAATTTTTAAACAGTGCTCTTACAAACTTAGAAAGTTGATAGAATAAGAGGTTATTTATTAGCATGAATTTTCTGAAGGGTATGAAGTCTGAAACTCAAAAGACCATCATTATTTTCTAACTTCAGTCTTTAATGATTTGCCACTTATTTGCCTGAAAAACACAATTTTATGAAAAACAGACCAAAAATATGTGGCAAAAATCTGGACGTTCTGCAAAAATCTCTACAGTTGTGAGGTATGTGTGGAAGGCATTATAACCTTGCACTGCTGGTGTGCTCTCCGCTGCTTTAAACCATGTCTCAGTGACCACACAGACATTAGCATTCTCCGGAGTAAAGAAAGCTTCCAGGGAGTGGAGTTTTTTGTTGAGACTCCTACCATTGAGTAGTAATACCTTTAGATTTTCTTGGTTTTGATTTGCTATGTCAGAAGTGCTTTCAGTTTGGCATTGCCTAAAAAAAGGCACTATGGGGGAAGACAATGTTTAGCTAATATTTGAAAGCCTAGAGGAGAGAGGAGCAGACCATCACTGGCAAAGCAGTGTGGTCTGTTGACCATCTCATTCCATGCCGGCAAATACTGCACACAACCTTAGAATGACACCAGAAACTAAGCCAATTATTAAAGTCAGTCATCTTTTGTTCGTACTGTGGCATCATCCTTGGAGAAGGTAAAATGCTGCTCAGTGCTAGGCCATACCAGTCTGAGGCACATATTCCGAGAGCTCCATGAGGGAGGAAGAGTACACTTTTTTGTGGGGTAGGTGCCTTTTTTTTTTTTTTTTTTTTTTTTTTTTTAAAGAAGGGAAGCTGAGGAAGGATGTAATGGAAAAGAATGAGGGTCAGAAGCAGGAATAAATACACAAAAATACAAAGACTAATGGGAGGTGCTGACACACTGAGGGTTGGGGACACTGGACTTACAGAAAAAGACATTGGTGATGGGGTGATGGGAAGGATTGTAGAAAAAAAACAAGGGAGGGCACTGACACATAAGGGAGGGTAGCATCAAGACTGGGGTTAGAATGGGTATAGTCTTCTGTATTGCAGTGCTTGCACAATATTCGTGGGAAGTCAGACAGTATCCTGACCATCATCTGTATGGGGCTACACCAGCCTAAGGTGGTGATGGCAGAGGCAGGCAGTGACACAATCTAATAGCCACAAGAGGACCCTTTATAGATGGCCAGTGTAGGCCTCCAGCCACCAGCCTATCACATCCCCACCACCTACATCAATTCCCTTGGTGTAACAAAGACCTCACCACCAATAGTGCCACTAGAGGGAACAATGGCACGCTCAGTCAATGAACAGGTAAACATCTTGTCTACCTCCTACTGCACCTAACAAGGAAGAAGGTCAGGATAAAGGTGGGGAACATGTAGGGGGATGGTTAGGTCTGCTGAGGGATTGTAGACCATGGACACATCATCGGCCCTCCCATGGCAGTTACTGTATAAAACGCAAATAAAAGTGGAGAAAAATAAACAGAAAATTATTATTTAAGAAAGGATAGCAACAAAGTTAGAGAGAGGAGAGGGAAATAAACACATGCATAAGACCACATATGTAATATATGAAGCAAAATATATACACACTGTTACAGTAATAGAATTTTATATGTGCAGTGCAAACAACTGCCTGAATGTTTTACAAAACTGCCTGCATGCTAGGATGTGTTATCTGGAAAGGAAGAGCACAGGTTGCATTCCTGATGTATGTGTGCAGATGTGCTATGGAACTTGTGAAAAAGACAAGTGGTGCACCAACAGACAGCAGTTACACCAAGGTGATGCTATGTACCTCTGTCAAACCATGGTAATCATATTCTTTAAATTTAGCATGCATACAGCAAAAACACTGCAAAGGTGAAACATTGCTAAACTGTAAGACACTATGCTCATATTCAGAATACCAAGAAATGTGCTACACATGTACTCTGTACACCTTAAGATAGGTAGTATTACTTTTACAGGGCCATATGCATGTATCCTGGTGACAGCAGATACATTAAAAGACACTCCAAATGCAATTATAATTTCCAAATGAAAATAAATAATATACACCCATACATCTAGAAAGTTTCTCCATTTACATTTGATACAGTCTATTTTCCACTGCAGCCGCCTGAGCTAGAATTAGAAAAAAGATAATTTAGTTATATGCCTACATGAAACTTTTACTAATCAGACAACCAACATGACTGTTTAGACAAAATAGATAAGTACAATATATCTCCAGTGCCCTTACTCTGATCTCTTCTTCCCACCAGCTAAGAATGAAAGTATGGCAGTTCCTTGGATCACTGTAGTGGTGCCTGCAAGGCTCACCAGAGTAGGGTATACCAGTGATATCAGACACTGCTCTGGCAAGACTGTATCGGGCATCCACTTTATATTGTTGACCCACCCATGAGTCCTCAGTAAATCACTCACAGTGGTCCTTATGCAGCACAGAAAGAAA
The DNA here is from genome assembly GCF_019279795.1 of Protopterus annectens. Taxonomy (NCBI): domain Eukaryota; kingdom Metazoa; phylum Chordata; order Ceratodontiformes; family Protopteridae; genus Protopterus; species Protopterus annectens. The sequence continues at coordinate 482,974,124 of NC_056731.1, forward strand.
AATATTACTTTCCTAGTCATACCACTGGACAGCCATGCTACACTCTGTGACATTAGAGGTCATGGTCATTTACCTGGTCACATTCAAGAGAACTACAGCAGACCTCTAACAGTAATGTTTGTTTATGTTTCTGCATATGTCATGCACTACAGGGCATCTTGTTAGTGTGATCTGTTACAGAGCGACTATTATGTACAGCATAAAATATTAGTGTGGCAGTCTGATGTTAAAGTATGAAACATGGCATATTCCTAACAACAACAGCAACTTGGATCTTTAGAAGCTCCACTGGCTACAAAAGTAACACAGTCTTTCCAACCTCCTCATAAGAGCAACTGACCAGTCCATGTATGCTCAGTACAGACTGCAGGTGCTCATGTAAGTGCACGAGCCAGAGAGAGCTTCTTAGCATCATGCGGCCCACAGAAGTGATGCACAGAAACAGCTGTTCAATAACATTCATTAGGTGGTGCCCAATCATATTAACTTCCATGCTTAAAGCCACCAATTTACGCACCGCAAACTGTAGCAGCTGTGCTGTTATAAGCTTCTTTGTGCTATAGAAGATTACAATCAGGCAATTTCCCAGGCTTGTATTGGAAGGTTAGTCACTGGCACTTAACTCATGGATGGTAGTTAACTGTGCAGTGCTGTAGCAGGCCACGGCCTGATGCCATCATCTGCAGGCTTGACTTGTCATCTGTACATTAGCACTTTTTTTTGGGCTGGGGGGAAATCACACTACAAAAAAATACACAAACTCTGCCCATGGATATATAGATGTGTGTTACAGATTACAGGTATATATACATATTACATACATCTACCTGCAGAACACAGGAAACATATTGGGGTGGGTGTATGATACCTACTGAAGTGCTTATCCTCACATATATTTTCCTCTCCCATACATAGCAGGATGCCTATAAAAAGCAAACAAAGGAAATGCAAGTTCTCTCATTCAGAGAGTGAGATGTTGTAGGCCTTCCATCTTCTTCGTCTGCACAGGACCAGACAAGGGAAATCCAAATGGCCCTTTTGCCACCCTGCCTGGTGGGATGTGATAAATGATACGAATGATATAAATGTCAGTTGCCTGGGCAGAAATTATGAGCAAGTCAAACACAGGGCTACCAACATGATTAGTGAGTCAAAGCTCATGCTGCCCACCTCATATAGGAGCTGTGGGCAGTGGGAGTCAACCTGTCAACCAAACCACCATTATTACAGATGGAGTTCCTTGCGTCTCTGCATGGGGGGATCGGAGTCATCATGATGCCACAGTGGAGTCCTAGATACTGGAGCAGAGCTTGACTGGCCTCCAAGAATCTTTATTGATGTTACAGGTGTGTATGTTTTTACATGAACAGCTAGCTGCATACTATGTAACTGTCTTATCTAATGAGGATCAAATGCAGTATCACAGGAACTGCAAGGATACAGAGCAGTACAAGGTAAGGTAGCTATTAGTAAGCTCTACCACTACAGTTAGCAGCATTTATTCATTTCCTGGGATTTGAGTAATGGCAATAGGTATTTTATGTACATATAAGTATATCTATTGTGGGCATTTCCCTTTGGTCAGTCTTCATAGGTGATATTTTATCAGGTTCTCCATCATGGACAAACTGCTGTTTGATGTTAGAGATGACCCAAACTCTAACAAAGATGGTAGCCAAACTTTAGCATGGCCAGGGGTCACAGCATCAGTGATGGATACAGGCAATGAGGAGCCCAGTTTTCCAATCAAGTCAATGGACATGGCCTCTCTGCCCGTGAACCCACCACACATATACAACAGGACAAAGAAATACAGGACGGTATAAACAGGTCTAACAGGGAAGGGATGTCTCCCCCTATGGTGCAGTCTGCCTTGCTTGCCACATGCTTCACTAAGCACAGGGAAAACAGAAGTGTGAAACATGCCAGTGAATATAGGTGCCATGGCACTGCATCTCACTAGCTGCCTCAATGTCCATAACACAGCAAACTTGTAGGGCAATCATACATGGGCAGGCTAACAACACCTTGGTTCTTGCTAAGCTGGTATGTATTTTACAGGCTGTGTGTGAAGACCTGAGGGAGTGCATGTCCCATACGTGTGACATCATGGGAATGTTCCACAGTTTACACAATCCAGGTCCAGTGTGGAGTGGAGTAGGGTAAGACATGGATGTCCATGAAGGCAAGGAGTTCATGCTGGAGTGATACACAGTGCAAACTGTTGGTCAAGTTTATGTAGCACTCCCTTCTCTGGGCAAGGGGTGGACAGTACCTCTGACCATCACAGGACAGGGCACTCTCATGGACAAGGGCATACACAGCCTGTGCACACATCTCTTGTTGGTGCCGCAGACCTCTCTGTAAGATCTCTTGTCTGATGTGAAGTGTGATCATATATGCAGAATACCTCAGTCTGGGTGAAAGTTTGTATGCATAACTTTTAATTTACTGTATACTGCTTTATTCGGGCCCATAGTTATGGAGCAGCAACAGACTCTTAGCCAGTGTCAAGGCATACTGTGCCACCTTAATCTGACACAGTCCTCTCCTGCAGCCCGCTCTTCCACAGCCTCCTTCTCCACTGCCTGGTATGAAAATTTTGCCTCTTGAATGTGTATGCCTTGCTCCAACTGTTATTGTAAAATTATGATGTAAGGTAGTACAGACTGAAAATATCTGATTATTTGCATCATGTATATACTGCAAAGCACTACCAGCAACATCCAGGCAGCAACAACAGGCCAAACACACATTCAGCAATAACCTGGGTTTGTGACAGGGTACTGCTGTAGCCATTGTCTTATATGATCTGGGGATTTCTGATGGGCATCATTCACCCTTGCTCCAGAGTATATTCAGCATTCCCAATAAGATTCCACTGGGGAAAGTCACACCACACAAACTACTGGTATAAGTCACATTTGTGCCATATGTGGCCGTTGTGGGTACTAACTGGGTGGCCTACAGACATACTATATATTTTACCTTGTGCATTATTGACCATCAGGCAGTTGATAAGAGTAGAAATGTTTGCTGTTAATATATATTTTTCCCCTTGCAGAAAATATATCTTCTTTCTTGCTCACCAGATGAGGTCTTTATTTCAATGTGGGTGTAGTCTATGGCATCAAGTACTTATGGAAATTGCCATGTCATAAATAGCCTACATGGTGTTGGCTGTGTCCTCTATGATACATGGAAACCACACCTGCTGTCTCATATGCTGTAGCATGACTTTGAAGAACTGATGCAATATCCTTGAGGCAGATGCTTGGGAAATCACCACCACTCCCACCGCTGGCTGCTGAAAGGTTCCTGTAACTATTATTCTCAAAGCCACACATACTTTAGTATCAACAGGGATGGCTAGTCCCTATAGCCCAGCTTTATAGTTCAACCTGAACAGTAAGGATGACACACTAGGGGTGGTGCAACATTCACCCATATTTGTGAGGACCAGGTCAATGATGTTTGTGCCCCTACTGGACATACAGATTAACTGGCCAAGGGTATTTGTGTTTACAAAGTGCATGAATCTCTGGACATGCATATTAGAGGTCATGTATGATACCCAGTCTATAGTGGGGTAGTTAAAGTTGCAAATTAATATGATGTTTAGTTGACTGGGGTGTGTCTGCAGTATGTTTAAGTATGTATTATGAGTTTCCTGGATCATGGAGGGAGTACCCATGGCTTGCAAGGATATGATATAAACTTAGTCTATAGTAATTTTGACATGGGGAAGCTCAAGTGCATCGTTCTGACTGACCAGACTAGGGGTCCATATGTTTTTAATGTAAACTATGACACCTCCACCTTTTGTTCTTTCCTATGCAGTAGGTGGACAAAATGTGTTGAAGGCATTACAGCCCTGCACTGCCACAGTGCTCTGTGTGGCTTTAAACCAAGTCTCAGTAACTGCACAAAAGTCTGCATTCTCCAGGGTAAAGAGAGCATGCAGGTGATGGAGTTTCTTGTTTAGACTCCTGACATTGAGCAATAGCACCTATAGATCTTCTTGTGTTGGTTTTGCTATGTCAGGATTATACGACTGGCAATGCTTAAAAAAGGCAATATATAAACCAATATAAAAAAGGCTAAACAGGACAGTTTGTCCCTGGCAAAGTAGCATGGTCTATCTACCATATCCTCTGAAGCTGACAAATACTGCATCCCTTTCGAATGACAATAAGCCACTTGCTAAAGTCAGTTATCTTCTGCTTATATTGTGGCATCATCCTTGGAGATGGTAGAATGCTACTCAGTACTAGGCTCATGCCTCATATTGTCCAGGGAGTTGCATCTCAAGTCATTTACACCCACATGGACTATGAATGAGTCATACTGGTACTTATGGTTCAGTTACTTGAGTGCATATGTGTTCTGTTGGATCCTGGTTTCTGACAGGCAACTGACCATGACTTTCTCCTTAGTCAGCTTGGTGAGTGCGAAATCTGTGTGTCTCAAAATGGTGTCCCTTGTGACCAAAATATTGGGTTGTGTGGTTGTTCGCTTTATGGGCTTAGAGGCTGAGATGCCATGAGATGTAGCAGCATGTGTTGTGGTGGGTGTTGTGTTGCTCGAGTGCTTTTGAGGTTGCTGAAGATATTTACTGTGAGTGCAACATCTGGGAGGCCTTTGGGGTTTAGGAAGATTACATTTAAGAGCCTCAGCATATTTGGGTCTAGGTGTTTGGTATATAGTGTGTGTGGTGGGTTGAGTACGAGTATTTCTGACAACTTGTTTAGTATTATAAGTGCCTGTATGTGAGAGCAACACCTCCAGTGACACTGTGTAACCACATCTCTTACACACCAATTCAGTACAATTGTGTGGCTGTCAGTAAACATAAGACAATTTCTACATTGCCTCAAAATGCTTATATCTACCAAATTGGATACAAAGATAGTAGGAAAATGCATATCCGTTGCTCCAGATCCTTATTTTGTATTCACTATGAAATGGTACATAAGGGGTCAAGCGCTGGCAAACTTTGGTGCTGTATTAGTACAAACTTCTGTGGTGCTGTATTAGTATAGACTTCTGTCAAAATTATCTATGACTAAACTCATGGGGTGGTGGCTTGCAATGTAAAAGTAGTTACTCTGATTGTGTATAAGACCTGGGGAATTTTGAGAAGCAGTTTTATAAGAAAAACTTCAATTCTAAGTGCTTGTGTTTATAGAAGGCAGCGCTGATCACTGCTGTGCAATAAACAAAGTTACACAAATGCAATGATTTTACTCATACAGAGAAACTGATCAAACAAACAAAATGACCCCTTGGTCAATCAGAAAATTACACCCAGTGCTCTCTGTAATGATTTCCAAGTTCAGAATGAGATCAGGGTACTATCTACAGCCACCGGAGCACAGTCCAAACCCGTCTTAATGTAAAATCAATAGAAAAAACAGGAAGTGCAAAATAAACAGTATTACCCAACTAAAATAAGCACATATCATAGGGAGTACCAGCAAAGTATAGAAATCAGTAAACCTTAGGTTGATTTAAATGCAAGGACACAGTAAAAAATGCAAAAATACAGCAAACAGATACTGCTAAGTGCAAAGGCACTTTACAATGATTTAAAGTGCAAGCTTGCATTAAATAATTCAAAAACACAACACAGTCAAAGTTAGAAATCATCAAAAAGTGCAAATTTAAACAAGCACACTCCATAGCCTATCTTGTCTCCATCCCAGTTAACAGATCTATCCAATAATCCACTGTCCCCGATATCTGGAAATCCTCCTACACAATACCACTACACAAAGGAGGCAACTCCACAGACCCTTCTAAATACAGACCCATTGCAATTCTCTGCCCACTCTCCAAAATCCTCGAAAAGTGTACTCACAACCAGCTTCTTAAGTACCTAATAGAAGGAGATATGCTAATCACTACACAACATGGTTTCTGGCCCAAACATAGTACTTTCACAACCCTCCTATCCTTCACTCACACTGTTGCTGAAGCCAGAGACAAAAATCTTCTAGTGTCCTGCCTCTTCCTCGATAAGCTTTAATACTGTCTCTCACTCTAAACTAATTTCCAAACTAACTGAACTTAACCACTCCCCCTATTTACTGGTTCTCAAGCTACCTCTCAAATAGACACCAGTCTGTCAGATGGCAGTCTTCCTGTTCCCCTTTCCTACCTAACCAGAGTGGCTTCCTACAATGCTCAATCCTTGGCCTCTGTTTAACATTTTCACTAATGATCTACACTCCTCCTGCACTTCTTCCTCTCTTACACAATATGCTGATGACTCTACTGTCATCTCCGTCGCCGATAACATCTCTAACCTTCTTACCATCACTCAAAGCACTTTCTCATCTGTTAAAAAATGGCTAACTGAACATCAACTTATACTTAACCCCAAAAAGACTAAGCTCCTACTTTTCCTTCCCAGATCACTCTCCACCATAAATCCAACTTTACCATTTTTTTCTCTCAATAACACCCCTATCAAAGCTGATCCTTACACTAAATTACTCGGTACCTTTATCGATGACAAGCTAAACTTCGATATCCACACACAGCATTGTATCAAAAAACAAACCAAAAATTAGGTCTTCTCTATAGAAATAAAAAAAATTCCTAGCTCCAAATTCCAGACCTTCCCTAGCTCAAGCCTTCCTAACCTTCTCTATGCCTCTCCCATCCTTACACAACTCCAGTCATCCCTACTAAGCAAACTTGAACAAACCTATTAGCAACATAGCCAGACTTGCCAGTAACCAGCTATACAAATCACATCATTGCCTTGCCTTAAAACAACTTAAATGGCTTGAATTCCCCCAGCTCTTGCTTCTTTCCTAACTGAAGCTCACACACTCCCAACTACACCATATTATGGCCTGCCCTGTGCTATCTTCCATAGTATCCCCTAATATCCCTACTTGCTCACTTTGTAGTTCAGACCAAAACCTTCTCAACATCTATAAACCAAACAAAAACATCAGCAAACTCCTTTATAGAAACTCTGTGTCCCAAGTTTGGAATAAGATACTCCCTAACATCCGTAACATTAGTAATACTAACTGCTTCAAAACAGAAGTCAAAAATTGCTTCCTGAAATCAAGATCCTGCCCATGCCTTAATCCTCCATGAATTCCATCACGTTTTGCTTCACTCTATCAAAAGTCCACCATTCAGATTTTTGCAACATTATCTGACTTCTGCACATAATATATTTTATACTTTTTTATTACTGTTTGTCTGTGCCTCTTGTGTTGTCAACTCTAAGTTATGCATTAGTGACTTAAGGATTTTTGTACTCTTGCTTGTAACCACTTTTGTTTTTCCATTGTCAATTTTTTTCTAGTATTGTAATACTTATGTGAATTTCTGTATCCTTGGCGCGTTTCTCCTCGGGTCTCCACTGAAAATGGGCCACATGGCTCAGTTGGACCAACCAGGTTAACAAAATGGCAAATAAATAAATAAAATAAATGTTCTTATATTCCAGGGATGCCACATGATTGCAACAAAGCTCTCAGAAATCTCAGGCATGAAAGTCAAGTGTTTGGAAAGTCTCTGGAAATGAGCCCGGCACAGAAACTGACTAAACAAACTGTCCCCATTGGTCAATCAGGAAATTACATTTTGGGCCCTCAGAAGGGATTCCCGATCTCAGAATGAGATCAGACTACTCTCTAGTGCCACCAGAGTACAGTCTAAACCATTCTTAATGCAAAATTGTCAGAAAAATCAGAAAGTGCTAAAAGAAACAGCATTTTTAGTCAACAAAGCTAAGTGGGGGGGGGGGTACCTACACAGTACAGAAACCAGCAAATACTGTTAATTACAAAGGCACTTTAAGTTGATTTAAAGTGCAAGGATGCAGTATAGTCACTACTAAGTACAAAGGCAGTTTAAAATTATATAATGTGTAAGGACACAGTACATAATGCAAACACATAACACTAGCACAATTAGAAATCATCAAAAAGTGTCTGACTCCCACACTTCTAGATCATCAGTTACGTACATAACACTTATCAAATCAACAAATGTTAGGAAAGCATACATGGATAAAGCCCTGACTACAGCCCAGACAATTTGAGCTGGAATAATGTCTTGGGAGCTTTATGCAGGCAGAAAGGATGGGTGTGCCCATCCTAGGGAAAAGAGAGATGCAAGCGCATTTGGAGCATACTCATGCAATTCGATTTCTATAGTGGATATTAGGAAACAACTGTGTAGTACTACCTGAGTGCAGGTGTGTGAGGCATCCTGCTGATGTCAGTCACTTGTGAAAGTGAGGAGAGGTTCAATCCTGACACTAATGGGTGTTCCAGTCCTGGGGAAGGGAGAGAAACATGCACATTTGGGGCATACTCATGCAATCTGATTTCTATAGTGGATACTGTGTAGTGCTATTTGAGCGAGGGTGGGTGAGGCATCTTGCTGATGTCAGCCACTTGTAAAAGTGAGAGGAGGTTCAGTCTTGACACCAACTGCATGTTCCACCCTCGTCTTATAAGGCATGTGCAGGGGAGGGATTAAAAAGAGAAAACACTCTCTTGGCAACAGAATGACACTGCCCTACTATGCCTTAATACAATTGCCATTCCTAAACATGGTCAGTGTAAGCCCAAGGGAAGTTTGTAGGTTTTTCATACTCAATGACAGTGGAGAGGTACTATGAATAACTGATGGTCAGCAGTGAAGCAGACAAATGTAGTCAGAAAATATTGTATCTCAGGAACAGATATGACACCAATGAGATACCAAACAAAAGTCTAAAGAATCTGTACCTTCCCAATGGCATATTAAATCTACACAATTTTGAGCTTTCTTTGTCTAGCTTTATCTGTTAAAAAATTATAAGTTATGTACTTACCATAACGTTCCATCTGAGTAGGTGGATTCATTTGTCTGCAACCTGTGGGTTATGGACCCGATATCGGATCCGAACCGGCATGGTTTATCCAGCTATGGATCCGAGCTCTTAGCTCCTCCCCTCACCCATAATGCCCTGCTCTCCCTACATGACCTCAGATCAAGTTTGCCCTGAATCAAAATACCCTGGAAAGGGTAACACCTAATATGCAGGAAACTGACAAGGCCAGGGGGATAGGAGGGCGGGATGGTTGCAGACAAATGAATCCACCTACTCAGATGGAACGTTATGGTAAGTACATAACTTCTAAATCTGAAGTAGGAGATTCATTTGTCTGCAACCTGTGGGACAGAGTCCCCAGCTACCTGAATCTTGGGCGGCCGTCATGGAAGGATATTCCGGAGCACCGCGGAGCCAAAGGATGCTCTACCTCTAAATGTGATACCCAGCTTGTAATGAGAAATAAAGGTATGGGATGAAGCCCAAGTGGCTGCTGAACAAATGGCATCCAGAGGAATCCTAGCCTTAAAGGCCGCTGAGGTAGAAACTGACCGAGTTGAATGGGCATGGACTCCCTCCAGTGCGGGCCTCCCAGAGGCTTGATAAGCTAGAAGAATACACTGCGAAATCCAGCGTGACAAGGAGACTTTGGAAATTGGCTTACCCAGATTAAATTTGGCAAAGGAAATGAATAACTGGTCGGATTGCCTATGACCAGCTGTCCTGTTAAGATAAAAACGAAGCTGCCTGTGAACATCCAAAGAATGCAGCTTGTATTCACCCTTGTTCTGATATTTAGGAAAGAAAACAGGGAGGTTAATGGACTGATTAATGTTTGCTTCTGAAGCTACCTTAGGAAGAAAGGAGGGATTGGTCCTGAGGTATACACGGTCTGGATGGAAGACCAAGTAAGGAGGCTTTGAAGATAAGGCTTGAAGTTCCGAAACTCTTTTGGCCGAAGTAATGGCTACTAAGAAAGCAGTCTTGAGGGATAAAAATTTAAGATCTACTGTGGCCGCAGGTTCGAATGGGGGAGCGGTCAAGGCCTGAAGAACCAAAGACAGATCCCAAGGAGGAACCGCTTGCTTGACAGGGGGCCTAAGGAGAAAGGTGCCTTTAAGGAAGATTTTACACAATTTGGCAGACATAAGTGGTCCAGAGTCATGACCAACATGATAGTGAGAAATGGCCGCAAGCTGCACTTTGACCGTGGAACTACTGGCACCATCATTAAAGAGAGTGGTTAGGAAGTCTAGCACCAGAGGAAGGGGAACTGTGAAGGGATCTAGACCTTGCCACTCCACCCAAATGGAGAATCGTTTCCATTTACTGCAGTAAACTTTCCTGGTAGATGGTTTATGAGCCGCTACCAAGATGGCCTTAATGGGAGACGAGATACCGGGAGTCCTAATTAGGAGTGGAACTGGAGCAGCCAAGCAGTTAAGCTTCAGGTTGTCCAGATTCGGAGGTGATAGGTTCGATGGATGCGATATCGGATCCGGAATGGGATCTAGAATCCAAGGTGGATTCACCGAGTGAGACCTTAGGAAAGGGAACCAGATCTGTCGAGGCCAGAATGGGGCAATGAGGATCATTCTGCACCCCAACCGAGAGGCTTTCTGAAGAACTTGGAGCATCAGAGGCAAAAAGGGGTAAGCATAAAGAAGACAGGGAGGCCAAGCATGCACCAAAGTGTCTCTCGGGGAGTCCCCTGGAGGAGGGATTAGAGCGAAAAAACTGTCGCACTTGGTGTTTAAGGGAGACGCAAAAAGATCGCAACAAGGAGTTCCCTACCGTGCGAAGATACGTTTCGCTACTTGAGCATTGAGAGACCACTCGTACGGGGAGAGAATGGTGCGACTGAGCTTGTCCGCCAGGATGTTGGACCGACCCGGAATATGCGTTGCGATGAGAAAGCGGTTGGTGGAGATTGCCCATTCCCACACTCTCATGGCTTCTCGACATAAGGGATAAGACCTGGTTCCCCCCTGTTTGTTGATGTACCAGACCACCGACATGTTGTCTGACTGAATCGCAATTGTTCCCAGGGGAAGAAAGTTCTGAAGTGCTCGCAACGCCAAGAGCACTGCTCTCATCTCTAGAACATTGATATGCAGGGAGGTCTCTGAGTCATTCCACGTGCCTTGGACCGTCCTGCCTGCAAAATGCCCACCCGAGGAGGGAGGCGTCCGTGGTCACCGTGGCGAGAGGGGGAGAAGCACAAAAGGGGCGGCCTCCGTGGAGATCCTGTGAGTGGAGCCACCACAAGAGGGACCGCTTGCAAGCCTTGCTGATCGCAATGGGATGATGCAGAGGTAGAGCAAGGTAAGACCACTGAACTTGAAGTGTCCACTGAAGGACCCGCATGTTGAACCTGGCGAGAGGAAGAAGAGATATTGCTGCCGCCATGGACCCTAGAGCCCTCAGGACCAATTCCGCCGGAGCAGAGCTGGAGTGGAGGATGGCCCGCACCTGGAGTTGCAAATTCTGAACTCTGTCGGCTGTGAGGAAGGCTCTTAACTCCCTTGTGTCTAACCTGGCACCTATAAAATCTATCAACTGAGTAGGGGGCCAGGTTGGATTTTGCTACATTTATCGTGATGCCCAAGTGGGGAGCTAGATGAAGAAAAGAGTCTCGCGCCAATGATAGTAGATGCCTTGTTGGGGCGGTAAGGAGCCAGTCGTCCAGGTATGGGAAGACCTGCACCCCCTGAAGCCTCAGGTGGGCCGCAACCACTGCTAATACTTTGGTGAACACCCTGGGGGCTGTGGTGAGACCAAAGGGAAGGACCCTGAACTGGTAGTGACTGGCTCCCAGCCGGAAGCGAAGAAACCTCCTGGAACGTCTGTCCATTAGTATGTGATAGTACGCATCCTTGAGGTCTATAGAGCACATCCAGTGATTCTCTCCCAGAAGGGGGAGGATGGATTGCAAGATGACCATCCGGAACTTCTCCTTGGGAACTGCCAGGTTTAACAGGGACAGGTCTAAAATTGGTCTTAGGTCCCCCGTCTTCTTTGGCACTAAAAAGAACCTGGAGTAGAACCCTGATCCGATCTGGTCTGGGGGGACAGGCTGGATGGCTCTTTTCCCCAGCAGATGGCCAATTTCTGCTGAAGCGGCCTCCCACTGACCAGGTGGAACGTCGGGGAGGGATTTGAATTTTGGAATGTGATGAAAGGGGATCTTGTATCCTCTGGATATAATGCGGAGGACCCAGCGGTCTGATGTTATGGACTCCAATGCCACTAGGTGCTCCGAAAAATGTCCCCTGACTGCCTCCAGAGTGGAGCAGTCGGGCAACCCTTCAGGGCTGCTGCGCGGGCCGTTCAGAGAAAGGTTCTCTGGACCTGAAGTTCCTGGGAGCCCCTCTGCCCCTGGGGCGGCGTCCTCCCTGTCCTCCTCTGCCACGGAAGGACTGGTTGTCCGGAGCGGGTTGGGATTGCTGCGACTTCCGGAACCACATCTTCTTCTGGCCCTTTTGGTTCCTAGAGTAGGACCTCTGCGGCACAGAGAAGCGGATTCCGACGGCAGACAGCGTCTTCCCATCCTTTTCACTCTGGGTCAAGGTGTCGCGAACCATCTTGCCAAAAAGGGCAGAACCATCGAAGGGGGCGTTCGCGAAGGACGCCTTGAAGGGCTCCGTGAAATCGCAATGGCGGAGCCACGCCTGGCGTCTCATGACTAGGCCTACTCCTGCAGCTCTAGCGGCTCCCTCAGTAGCATGGGACAGCAACCACATAGAGGTATTCGTCACGGATCGAAGAGTGGCCATACGGGTGGAGTGCAAAAGTTTGTCCTCCTCCGACATGGACTCAGGGGGGGATGCAGCGTATTCCTTAATAAGATTGCGCTGCATCCTGATCACATGTGCCAAGTAGTTGAGCGCCCTCAATGAGAAGGTCGCAGAACTAAACATTCGCTTCCCCAAGCAGTCCATCATCCGAGACTCCTTGCTCGGAGGGTGGACTGAGGGACTCTCCTGAGCGAGTTCCCTCTTGGTGGCTGCTGCCGTCAACATGGCATCTACAGGGGGCCCCTTACTCCAGTGGGCACGGTCTGCAGGGGGGCTAAGGATTCGGTCTGGCCTTTTGGGGATTGGCTCCACGGTGTCCGGTTCCTTCCACACCCTGGTGGTAATGAGGTCCACCAGGGGGTTGGCAGGAGGGGACACCCAAGAGGTAGACGGGCCCGCTTCGAATGCCTCCAAGAACATGGACTCGTCCGAGGAAGACTTGGGGGCAGACCACCCCCCCTATGGGAAGCATTTCCATGATGTCTCCAAAGGAGACATCCTCGGGGGGTGATCTTGGGGAGCCTTCCCCTTCCTCCAAATCCGTGTCTTCAGTTAAAGACTCGGGGGAGTCTATGTGCCTCCTTTTACACGTATGCTTGCAAGGGGCTTCCTCGGGGGAGCTGTCCGAGGAGCCCTCGCAAGCAGTGTCTTGTTCCAAAGGAACAGCTTGGGGCACTGAAGTGGGCTGTCCCAGTGGCCGGATGGTGGAAGCCTGACCCAGTGCAGATGGAGCGCGGGACGGAGCCGAAGCAAGTGCCGGGGGTCTGGAAGCCCTCAACAGAGCCCTCTCCACTACATCAAAAGCCGAGGGGGAGCCAGCCCCGACCAAAGGATCTGAAAGTCGGCTCCCCCTCGGATCCTAAGAGTGGATCGGAGCCGGCCCCAAGACACTCGGATCCGAGGGACCAGTGCGCTCCGTCACAGATGGCGCCGAAGGCACACTGAGTCCCCCGGATCCGAAGCGCGGAGCCAGGCTCCGATAGGTCGGATCCGAAACACTCGAGGGCAGGGTTGGATCCGAAGTACCTAGTACTATCGGCGCCGACCCACCCCCGGCTCCGAAGCTGCCCGGCTCCGAACGCTCCGAACCCGGTTAGCGGGTCGGAGAAGGAGCTATAGGCTTGAAAAATGGGGTCGAGCTCCCCCCCCCAGAGGGGGGGGGGGAGGCAGAAGCACTCCCATCTGCATCTGGGCCTGGATGAACCTTCTCATCATCCGGTCCAGATCGGCGTCAGAAAGGCTATATGTGGATCTCGAAGAGGCTACCGAGGTAGGCCTTGAGTGCCTCCTCGATAGCCTCGACGGAGATCGGGTCTCCTCCTCCTCAGGCCCCCGTGAAAAGCAGACCGGAGCCGAGGGGGGGGGAGAGCCAGTAGCCAAGGAGGCCGGAGGAGAAGCCTGTTTAGCTGGCGGGGCCGAAATGGAGGTCTCGGCCCGCCGCTTGTGGTGCTTCTCTCTCCAGTCCTTTTTTCTTGCCTCTCTCTCCTCCAACCCAGCAGCGGGAGGTTGAGTCCCAGGTGTAGGAGGGGGAGCAGGCGAGGAGGGAACCGAGGCCATGGTACCCACCACAGGAGCGGGAGCCGAAGCCGAGTCCGGGGGGAGAAGTCCCGCCAGGACCAGCTTCGACCTCCGCTCCTTCAATGCCCTGGGGTTGAACCCTGCACAAATGGAACATCCAGAAGTGAGGTGTTCAACCCCAAGGCATCGAACGCACCGAGTGTGGCCATCAGCAGGGGATAGCTTATGGCCACACTCGGAGCACTTGGAGAATATTGCCTTAGGGGCTTCTGACATAATAAAGTCTTTTTTTTTTTTTTTACAAAGAAAAACAAAAGACAGAGACTAGTACTAAACTAGTACACACACAAGGCCCCACACAATACACTCACACAGAAACTCCGACCAGCGAGGGGAGGGTATAAACTAAAAGTTTTTAAAATTAAAAATTTTAAGCTGAAAGTATCAAATTATAAAGGGGAACCTAACACAATCACTCAAATATCACAACAAATACTCAAATTAAAGCTTTCTTTAAGTACAAAAAATCACTTAGCTGAAGAGCTCAGAATCCAAGACCTGGTTACCAGCGCGGCAAACTAGATCTGAGGTCATGTAGGGAGAGCAGGGCATTATGGGTGAGGGGAGGAGCTAAGAGCTCGGATCCATAGCTGGATAAACCATGCCGGTTCAGATCCGATATCGGATCCATAACCCACAGGTTGCAGACAAATGAATCTCCTACTTCAGATCACTGCTTTCATCTAGCACTGACATTTAACTCTGTGGAAATCATTTATTCACCTGTAAGTAATGGGTACTGCTTTTAATCACTTTATTCAGATTGCAATCAGTTTGTTGGCCCTAATTGCTTCTTAACAGCAGTTAAGCTTTTCATTCAGTTTAACTACTGTTTTGCAGAACTCTGATGTTTTAATGGTACTGTCTTTAAATGTGCATGGGATGGCTGTCACTGTTTCAGGATTTATTTTTATAAAATATTTTCCTGGAAAACATCCTAAGTTTATAAACAAATTCTTACAGTCATGTAAAATATCCCTGTTAAGTTCTGCGCAGTATTGAAAATTGCATAGCACCACTTCTGCACTCCTTTCCTTCACTGACTGCATCAACAAAAATCGGAACAATAATATCCTCACCTCTGCTCTCTTCATTGACCTATCCAAAGCCTTCGATATAGTCAATCACCAGATTCTAATACATTTACTGAAAACATTAGCCTTAGACTCTAGTGCCATAAACTGGTTCCACTCCTACCGTCAAAATAGACAACAGGCAGTACTTTGGCATAATAACTTATCCAACCACCTCCCCATTTCCCTAGGAGTTCCACAAGGCTCTATTCTTGGCCCCCTTCTGCTTTCTATTTTTATTAATGATCTGCAAATTAGTATTCCCTTGGCTACCTGTATACAATATGCTGACAATTCTACTCTGATCTGTTCTGCCTCATCTGCCTCTGAACTACACTGTATCACCCACCAGACTTTTCTAACCGCTGAAACTTGGTTCCTTAAACAATGTCTAATCTTAAACCCTAAAAAAAAACAAATTGTTACTTTTCTCCCCCACCCACAAGTCCCCTCCTCTCAACTTCTCAGTCCTCTTTAATAATGGCACCAGTATATCTCCAGATCCCTCCACTAGGCTCCTGGGATTTGAAATAGATAACAACCTATCCTTTGATTCTCACATAAATAACACTATAAAATAAGTCAACAGAAAACTAGACTCCCTTTATAGAATCAAACCATTCCTTACTCCACTGGCCAGAACCTCCATTGCCCACTCCCATCTGGTTTCAACCCTCCTTTATGCATCACCTATTTATACTAACCTCAAGAAACTGTCTGCTGCCTATAATAGTATTGCCAGATTTGCCTCTGGTTCTACTTTCAGAACTCACCATTACAAAAACTTAAAGGAATTAGGATGGCTAGATTGCAAAATCTGATCTTGTTTCATCAACTCTCCTTAACCCAAAAAACTCTGTACAAACCCACTAATACCCCTATACTCATTTCCCTTATAACTCCTTACTGCAACCTCAAAAGTCTACGTTCTAACAAACTTCTCATAGCAACTTGTAAAGCCAACAACTCCTTGTTCTCTAACACTATTGGAAAATCCTGGAACTCTCTTCCTGACAATCTCTCTTCCATCTCCTCTCCTCACTGCTTTAAAACCCAGATCAAAACTTTCCTTAAAACCCACTGGCTCTGCCCCTGCATAAACCCCGACTAATATTTCCATCTAGTTCTAGTACTTCCACCTTTTCTGCCTACTAATTTTTAGTCCACAAGTAAATTGACTGTTAGTAAGTATGTTAAGTCCTAACATTTGCACCTGAAAGAACTTGATACTGTAAATGCTCATTAACTAAAGTGTTATTTCTGCTTATCAATGAATATATTTTGGAGCTTTTCTCTCCGGGTCTCCACTGAAAATGGACTCAATATCCAGTTGGACCAGCCCGGTCAACAAATGTAAAATAAAATAAAATAAATAAAATATCACTGCAACTGTGTGACTGTGGCTATATATATATATATATATATATATATATATATATATATATATATATATATATATATATAATATATATATATATATATATATATATATATATATATATATATATATATATATATATATATATATATATATATATATACAATCTTTGCTTTTAGTCTGTGAATGCATTTCGTTATTTCTAACGTTCCTAAAACCAAGTAAACCAAGACATTAGAAGAGTTCACTTCTTCAAGTGGTCTCAGCAGGTTTTGACCCAATGGCTCCATCTTGTGGATAGGATATAATAGCAAGGTACATACATTGAACCTCAACAGTGGTGGATTTAGGCATGGGCACAGGGGCGCGCGCGGCCCCTTTTTAGACTTTTTTTTTTTTTTTTTTTAAATGCATCCTGTCAACAATGCGCCTAATACTGTACATTGGAGATGTGATTGGAGGTAGAGATAGGGTTGGGAGGGTGGCCTAATGGTTAAGGTATTTGCCTTACAAACACAGGGTGCAGGGTTTGAATCTCACAAGGGATAATTGGCTGGGCTTAAAATGGCTCGCAAGGGCAGTTAGCTTAGTACTAATCTAATCTAATCTAGGTTGCAGTCAGATGACTTTTCTTTAAAAACGATCCTCCAACTGCATCTACATTGTAATTTAGGAATGTTGGTGACAGCTCGATAACCAGTAAAAGTTAATAACTTATTTACCTTGCGTCAGACTGTTCAATACAGTTCAAAACCAGAAAAGACTTCAAACTGCTCTTCCACTGTGAGGGAGTGATCTGCAATTGAGGTAATCTGCTAATTTTCATTGAAGTAGCAATTATTTTCAAGGCGCCAAAGAAGCGGTACAGTTGAGAGAGTACTGCATTTGGGGCTCTTACAGCATAAATGGCTTGTTATGCTTTTATGTTCTAGTGCAACTTGGTAATCAGAGCAATGTAAAATGGATGTGGTATATAATCAGCACAGTCTATGAAAGTTGAATATTATGCGCTTCGTTTGCGCAGTGGATTTAGAATTTTTCGAAGTATCAAGGGGTGTAGGAATCAATTAAATTGAGCTGGCACAAGCCTGTTATTTCAGGATTTCTTCTTTTCTTCCTTTTTTTTTTTTTTTTGTGTAGTACTGACTACACACAAAAAATGTACTATCTTGTCCAAAAAAATCAGCATGTAGGAAAGGGAGGCCTATACTTGGTGGGGGGCAGGGATACATACTCATCTGAAAACTGGCTCTTAGTTTCAAAAAGTCCTGGCTTCACCCCTTGTGACAGAATGCCCGGATTTGTACTAGCTAGCGAAAATCTGGACAGCTGAGAGGTAACATGCCATTATTAAATTATATTTTCATTAATGTCTACAATTAAAGCATACTTATACCAATACAATAACATAGAATATTGTGTTATTTCAGGAAAATCAGATTTCATAGAAATCCCTGGTTTGGAAAGCAAGTACAGTTCTCTAGTACTTCATACAATGTGTTATGTTACCCTTACAAAAAGTTATGTTGATGAATTAATGCGAGCCACTATTATTTACTATGAATATCACTTAAAACATGGTAGACTTACACAACCCTTCCTCATAATGAGGTACATTCAAAAGATATGAATTCACCTTTCAACATCTGGCTGACAACCAACATTAAAATATCCACAAAATATTATCTGTGTGCATTACATACCTCTCAACTGCCCAGATTTTCACAGAATGTCCAGATTTTGCCTCATATTTTGGTCTGTTCCACATAAAATTTGAGGTTTCCTGGATTTTTGTGGCAAATCAGTGAGGACCGATTTACTAAATAATGACAGGCATTTGAGTTTCAGACTTTATAGTCTTCAAAAAAATGCATGGTAACAAAAGATATTTTATTCTAGCAGCTCTAAGTTTATAACAAAATTTAAAATTTGTCCCTATTTCTGGGGCTTTGTCCCCCCCATTACTTGTCCAATTTTTTGTGCTAAGAGGTTGATAGCTGTGAAATACCATAAACTGATAAAAGTTAAAACAGCGGAAACCTAGCAAGACGTAAAGCTCTAGGACATTCTAGCAGTAAACAGTAGAAGTATCTGTTCATCAGTAAAACATGCATTCCCACATGCTGGAGTTAAACGCAATCTATGACACTCCAAGTTCTTTTTGTAGCTAAAAGGAAGCGATTGTCACAAGCAATTTGCACCACCGACAGAGACATGAGAGCCAAACAGCCCCCAGATGGGTGACCAACAAGAAATCTTCGGCACCTCTTAAAATAAAGACTAACCTGATAACGGAGCAAACAGATACTCATGTAGTAGTAGTAAAAAAAAACACGACCAATACTTTCAGTCAGACAAACAGCAAATATTTAGATTTTTTTTTTTTAATTGCAGATGTCCTTCTTATTAAACTAACGTGATAATAATAGTCCATAGAAAGTACAATCTACTTTAGTGTCACCTTAACTATACAGATTTAGTTAGATTTCAATAATAACCATATGGGGAAATATGGCAAAGTGGACATTTTGGCTCAGTCTTAGCAGTGTCTTAATAACCGATCAAAAAGAAAATTGACTTTGTCCTTTCTTACTCTCTGCTGAAACCCAGAAAAGCAGTACAAGGGAACATATGGGATCTGTTGTAGGGCAAACTGTTAACTGATACTTCTGCGTTTCTGGTTTGCGTGCATTCCATTGTCTCCCAAGTAACTGTGGTTGTAGTCGTGATGTCAGCTAGGAGGCAGAGAACAGCATGGCTGCCTCACCTTTGGACAGGAAACTAAAAACGACAGAGCAGTTCTCTTATGTAGCAGGCGTGCCCTTTCATTTGCAGTGCTGTTATTCCCAAAATATATTAATGGGGAAATATTTAGCAATGCACACTCACCTTTTTATTTGTGTGCAGTACATGGAAAATGTCAGAAACACTTTTCTGTTGGTGGTCACAGGGTAAGGTTAACCAATTTGAGCAAAACAGCTCAAATGAGCAAGGGGAGATGGATCAAACCTTGCTGCCATAACCACCAGACAAGATTTATCTTTAAAAGTCCTTATACTGAACATAAAGGAGTTAAATTTGCCCATTCATGTTTCGCGTTTACAGTTAAGTTACATGGTCGAGTCATTTGGACGTTTTCATATTAAAGATAAGTGCCTGTCAACTGAAAAAATAAGAAAATAATTTATTCTTTTTCAATGTAGAAAATCTAAAGTTAGTTTTTCTGATTTACACACACACACACACACACACACACACACACACACACACACACACACACACACACACACACACACACACACACACACACACACAAAATAATTCAGTTGCCTAGGTTAAAACTGAAAACAGTATTTTATATGGAGATCAGGTTTTGGGGGTATTTTCCCAATGATGCTGCACATTTCATTATATCTGTTGCTCGTCACTTCTGCCTTCACAGGGCTCTTACAGCCAACGTTTGTAACACCTTGTCCCTTGTCCAAGTCAGTGTTGTAGGAATGAAATGGACAGCAGTCAATCTGACTCACTGCAGCTCAAATGGGTATTTTGACACCTTCCCACTCCAGCAAGAGACTCTGGTAGACACAAACCCATTTAAATTGTTGTGCTGGAGTTTGCAGGTTCAATGCCTGAGTCTATAAATGATGTCAAAGCAAACTGTTTCTGAAAAAGCAACCTTTAATATAGCTAATAAGGCAATTCAATCATGGAGTACTGGTTTACATTGCCTTTTACTCAGCTGTCCTGCTGTCAAAAAATCATTTGAGATCACCCCTTTCAAGACCATTTTAGATAATAGAATGGATGCAACTGAACGAAGTGGCCACTGAACCACCTCTTCTGTCTTGTGACCCCTTTCAAGACCCTTTTATGCAACAGAATGGATGCAGCTGAAGTGTTCATTGAACCTCCATTCTTGCCCTTAGAAACGGGATTGTGAGGACTACGGAGAGCAACTTTTTAGTTATTTTTATTTTATTTATTTGTTTATTTTACATTTGTTGACCGGGCTAGTCTAACTGGATATATGTCCATTTTCAGTAGTGGCCCGGGGAGAAAAGCTCCAAGGAAAAAACATACAATTTAATAGAGAGTAACATCAAAACAGTTTTATACAGCAATAATTATACCATTAAAGCAGTTTTATACAGCAATAAACTTAGCATAACGTGTTAGCTAAAGAAATTCTTAAAAGAATATAAAAAAATAGAAGAATTAAAAGGTTTTATCTCTTTTTTTTTTGTTTTCCAATTATAACCTACTCTTACTAGAAACAGGTCTTAGAAGGGTAGCATACTAAGTAGGTTAAAGTATACTACAGTTACATTTTACATTTGTTGACTGAGCTAGTCTAACTGGATGCATGTCCATTTCCAGTAGAGGCCTGGGGAGAAAAGCGCCACGTATTTGTACAGAGTAAATAGATGCTAAAAGAATAGAAGTTATACAGTGTTGTCAAAAAATTATAAGATAATACAAAAGTTTTAACAAATACTGTAGAATAGTAATCCAGTTCTTTAAGGTACAGAGATAACTTTTACATATATACAAACAATTTGTGTACTATAGGATATGTTGTTAATTTGTAATAGGTAGTAAATGAAGGAAGGGTGAGAAGAGTGAGTGGCAAAACACAATGTGATCTATAAGACTTGCAAGCAACCACTGCATCTGATAATACATTTTAATGTCAGTACTAACCTGAACACTAATTTTGTAATGACTATTAGCAGGTGCTGCAAACTACCTTTTTTCAAAACCTTACAATAAGCAAAGTGTGTGTATTTGTGTGTGTGTGTGCCCTTATTGAGCTTCTGTGTGTTTTATAGTACTGGTTAAATTATAAATTATTCAAACTACTTAAAACTAAAATGTCCTGCTTATATTTCTCTTTAATTTTTAAATTATAACAATGCCCTTAGTGCCTACATCTGACATCCGATGCTTAGTGCACAGTAAATAATTTTACATCAGGAATGCCGACCAGTTTGACTTATTTTACACTACGGGAAAAAAATAAACCATGATTGTTTAATTGTAGTAAGAATCAGAGACTCTATAATTAAAATGCCAATTCTAAAGTTTCTTGATGACCATTTATTTAACAACTAGGTTTCTAAATGTAATCATGCATTTTGTGGAAAATTCGCCGTGATGAGAACAATTTTATGGTCTACAAGGTGGATTGAAAGACAAACATTTTATTGCCTCCAAGCAATATTTCCATTGCAGTGCTTAAATGTTTTCACCAGTTTATAGCCTATTTAATGTACAGAATTCCTTGTACGTCTGCCTTTAACTTTCTACTTCGGTTCCCATCTGGCTGTTCATCTGTCTGCCTGTCTGTCCACTCCTAAAGCAATACAGCTTCATTCCTGCTGCAATCTTGCAACTGCCCCTTGATAAGAAACTCCTGCTACCAGCGCATATGATGCTACTGCTGACCTCTGCAGAGCTTGAAACCCTGTGTGCAAGGGCCACTAAACTCAAATGGATGCCAAATGTCACAGTTTCCTTTGCACCATTGATCACTGTATCTTTAACTTTTTTTTATTCTCCTTTCACTCTCCATGCTCATTTTTGAAATGCTTACCCCCACAATCCGGCACGCTGGTATATTTCAGAACAAGTTGCTTCTTTGACATCAGATACTACTACACACACACACATTTGATGTCCCTGTAGCAGCACCTATCTGTATAATTTCAAAATGAGTTTGACAATCTTGCCCCCTTTTCCAAGTTTGCTTGTTTGTGTAAGTTCAACTGCTGGCAGCCATACCCAAGATGACTTACAAAACCCAGATTCTGTCCAGATCAACACAAATAAAAAGCATTTTGCTCCTTGATGAAGCCTGGGGAAGGATCAACTCTTTTTCCTGCATTTCCAAGCATACAATCCTGGATTCCAGTCTTTAGCGAAAATGATAAATTTCATATATTTCACGTCCATACCCTGAGATGTAGCTCTTTTTTGACCATTCCAGCCTGGCTTGTTATGGATCTGAAGGGCTATGAAAGGGAATCAGTATGCAAAATGTTTCAGTTACAATGGAAGGGTTCGATTTGAAGTAGCTGCCTAATGGAAGTTGATGCCAGCCATGTCTGCATTAGCTAGCACTTGCCTCCTTCTCATCAGGCTTTTTTTTGCTTGTGTGGGCTTTCAGTTCTCAATTAAAACAAGCCAAGGCTGTTATATGATTGCATTTGGGTTTATGTACACCCCTTGCATTCTAATCGCAGGTGTTAGAATACTGAAAGCAAGCTTTCACAATAGGGTTAACTGCTTTGACTAAAATGAAGTACTAATCTGTAACTAAGGGTACAGATCTAACCTGAGCTCGAGTTTCATACTGGGTTGACCAGTACCGCATTATTACAATACATGCTATAGCATTAATGTGATAAACTGGACAACCTGCTAGTTTGTGTATACAAGACTGAATGCTAAGTTTGTTCTGCAGCCGATTATATATACACATACATACTACATTGCGGTTGTACATTTAGAAAGTTGACAGAATAAATGGTTGGTTTTGTATTACCAAAATAGAAAAATAAAAAAAAAATGCTTCACAAAGCAACCAGTAGTTTTAAAGTGCATAAAGCGCTTTTCGTTTAATAAAATCAAACTTCTTCAGATGCAAACATTCAAGGTACAAGTTTCTGTTAAATAAAATACCAGGAAGTGCTTGAGCCTGTCAGCTCACATGCTGTGATGGCATCAGCAACAACAGTTAACCTTTCCTGTTCTACACACTATGAAAAAATACTGTTTAAAACTAAAACAATGCTGACAATCATGAACAAGGAAGATTGAAGCTATGTTTTAAAAGTAAAGCATGCTGATAGGTATACTTTAAACAAGAACAAATAAACATATGAAATAATAAGGTTACCTATATGGAATTACTATTACACTGCTGAAATTCTGCACTACAAACCTTTTTCCACTACAAACATTTTTTTTACTACAATATGGTTCATACTGGGTCATAGCTAATCGCCTAGCCCAGAAAAATAACTCAGATGGCAGTTCGAGAAATAAATTTAGACATCATTAACACTGACAAAAATTACCATACAAGAAATTAACTTGATGTTAGTACATAATTTTAACTAGCTATGATGACCATATTACTAAATCTATAGCATTCATACTATGTTATGCCATTCAATTAATTCCACAATATGGCATTCATTATATAAAAATGTTGTTGTATCTTTCGGCTTTTCCCAGTTAGGGGTCATCACAGCGGAACTCCAGTCCGCTAATGATTGGCAGTAGATTTTTACGTACCGGCTTGCCAGGCCTGACGCACAACCTTCAACGAAGGTACGCCCATTCACGCATGTCTCCACACAGAAGACGCTTTAGCTGAGAATCGAACAGGACAACGTCTTACTGTGAGGCGACAACTGTTAAGAGAAAAAGTTTTAAAACACATTATTATTATTTGTCTCTTTCTCCCATCTAGCAAAATGAATATGCTATTTGCTGAAGTGTTGGTAAGAAAAGGTCATTGAACCATGTTTATTAAAGATGGGCTTTATCTATGATAGATGTAGTTTGCTTATGAACTTGAATAACACCTGTTTTCTATACTTCTGAATACTGAGGCAGGCTCTGGAAGATTCCAACTACCACTGTGGTTTTGAGGTAAACGTTCTACACGAACTGTGGTTTTGAGGTAAACATTCTACACTAGCTGTGGTTTTGAGGTAAAGCATTCTTTTCTGAGATAAATTGTGATCCTAGATGTTTTTCATAGCCAACTGTCAACTGTTAGAAATGTAACAAAAGCTATTTTGGCTAGTAACAGGAAAGTATAAAAGTTGATGTCAGTAACCAAGCTGATCAGATTGAGATCATCTTGGCCAACATGTTGCTGTAATCTGGTTAGCAGTTAATAAAGGAAATTTTCATCACCTGAGGCAGATGTGACTCGCTTGAATTTTTTCTTCTGACATTTTGGTCCTTCGGACCGGAAACCTCTATGAAGATACGGATCAGACCGACAGAGAGACCAAAAAACCTGCGCAGGTGAGGGTTTCTCATCTTAAGATTCCCTCGACGGAAAGCCCTCCGACTGATTTGTCGTTGGAAAGAGGCTGGCCGCTCTCTGATCCCTATCTGAGGGACGGTTTCAGAACCAAAAAGGGGAAATGGAGTCTCATCTGGTTCAGGTAGGATGAAAATACCTTTTTTCTTTTAATTTAATTTAACCTTGTCGACAGGGGTTTTATTTTTAGTTAAGGGTTTTATTCTTAGTTAAGGGTGGGTAGGAATAACTGTTAAGATTATTTTGTTAGGATTACCTGTTATTTTGTTAGGATCCCTGTTAAGATAGCCCCATTCTGTAATAAGCCCTGTAAAAATAAGAAATGCAGTCCTAAAATATACAGTCCTAAAAATAAGAAATGCAGTCCTAAAATATACAGTCCTAAAAATAAGAAATGCAGTCCTAAAATATACAGTCCTAAAATAAGAAATCTAGGAAAACATGGATTCAAGTTGCTGCAAGTGTGAGAGTGATGTCTGTTTAAATGTTGATGCTAAGTATATGAAAAGTTTAAACAAAATAATGTTAAATTTTTGAGAAAGTGGAAGTTGAAATATGATTTTGATGGTACACTGAATAAGAATGCCTGTGCAAAATTGGTTAGAGATTTGAAAAGAGATGCAGGAACTAGAACTAAAAAGCAAAGACAACTGGGATTTCCCCAAGCACAAAAATGGTTAGAAGAAGCAAATAAACGAGCTATAAAAGAAAAACAGTGTCAGGAAAAACAAAAAAATAAATCAAAAGGGATCACTGGTGCCAAGTGGAAAAGTAGCTTTATTTTTAGATAAGGAGGATGAGCATACAGTTTGTGCAGTACAAAGGCAGGCAACCGCCCACCGTATGGTGAAATTGTTGCTGCCATACCTGGGACACCTCCTCAATATCAGTCTGTTTATGTGGGATCTGTAAAGCAGGGTGGGTTATTAGCTGCTCAAGGAAATGTTGTGACCCCTCCAATTTACCCACAAATTCCCGTAGTACCTAAGGTTGCTTTGCAACAGGTAGACCAACCTATGCAGTTAAGGTCAGGACCAGCAGGGCAAGGACGTTGGGCTATTAAACTTTCTGACCATTCAGAAGCTCTTCCCCTAATACAAGTTGCAAACCCACAAGCAGGAGATGTTGGACAAGAACTAACTATTTTAGTTTATCGTCCCTGGGCTAGAGAGGATATAAAACGAGCTACGGATGGTATCTCTCATCCCAAGGTTAATTTTCAAAAGTTTTCTGAGGACATAGCTGGTATGCGTTTAAGTTATCATCTAAATGGTTTAGAAGTAGAACAAGTAGTGCAACAAATCTTAGGTCCAGATTGGCACTTAGTTTGTGGTACTTGGACATGTAAGGCAGATGACGGCACTACATTAAAGCATAATTCTGGGGTGTTTTAGACACACGAGTCACTGATCTGTTAAAGAGAATTTCTGATAAGTGGCGTCCAAGAGCAGATTGGACAGTAATAAATCAGTGCATTCAAAATGATGATGAATCTGTAGATCACTATATTGTAAGACTGACAGAAGTGTTCAATAACCATTGTGGAATGATGATTCCGCAGGATCAGACCAATGATAGTCCGTATGAACAGCAATTGAAAAATGCTTTTCTTAAAGGTTGTAAGGCTCCGATAAGTAGTTTTATTACTGAGCACATGGTAGATCACAGAACATGTAGACTGCAACATTTGTTTGAATATGCACGGCATGCTGAGCGACATTTTAATCTAAAAAGAAAAAGAAAGTACAAGTGTTGGTAGTAGGGGATGATGGTGGGATATTCTTAGTACAGGACCAAAGGGGGCAAGGGCGCCGTGGTGGCGTAAAAAAACGTGGGGGCCCACAATGGGACACGTTAAATGAACCGGGTGGACATTCAGCCTATAGGGAAAGGTTAAAACGTGGAGAATGTTTTAAATGCGGTAGACGTGGGCACTTCGCTGCCGACTATGAAGAGTGGCAACATCCCCCACAGCTTACGAACAAGGGCTCCGCATGACTATATGATAGTAAAGAAAGGCGCCATCTTCATTATGGGGATAGTGAAGTGGCAGACACTCTCTACGATGAATGTCAGAAACACTCTAATGGAAGGGCGGGATTGTGACTGTGAAGTCATAAACCTGGCAAATTTGGGTATTGCTATGCATCTAGATCAGAAACCCATGATAGAGTTTTTGTTTGAGGGACAGAAAGTGGAGTTTTTATGTGATTCAGGTGCATCGCGTACACTTTTGGGTCCAGCAGTTCTGCCACCGAACTGCGAAACAGATGAGTTTGTCCTTGTAAAAGCGGCAAACGGGAAAATTTATAAGGAACCACTGCCTCATCCTCTACTGTTCACAGATCCGCAAACAAACCAAACTGTTAGGTGTAAGGTAATTATATCAAAAGTTTGTCCAGTTAATTTGCTGGGAAGAGATTTGATGCATGTGTTTGGAATAGCGGCAATTCAAACACCTAAAGGTACTGAGGCAAAAAGGTTAGCGGATGGCTTAGTAGTATAGGGAGTACAAGACTTGTTTTACTGGTATAGCCTAGACTTGATTTCAGACAGCCCGGGGAGGGTTGATACAGAGTTGATCAATCTAGCTCTAAGTAAATCTAGGAGCGGGTCACCGCAGGTTGTGGCGCACTTACATTGTACAATGTTCTATAAGGCCCCTGGTCCAGATAAAGAATTTGAAAAAGAATTCTTTAAGCACAAGTGTGCAAGGATAATTTTGAATGATACGTTTTGGGATACGCAAGGTAATACAGTAATAACCTGTACTTTGACTAAGGAAATGAGTTCTTTACATCGCTCAAGTTACAGCCCACATATCTCAGTTACTAAAGCAGTGGGGACACATTGGGTAGATTTGGCGAAAAAGGTAACGATTTGGAACACAATGTCTGAAAGTCAGTTGAAAGATTAACAAATCCAGGTACAAAGATTAAATTGGGTGACTTGGGCACGACCAAGTGTGCACCTCAGGGATGACAAAACAGAAATGGTATGACAAATCCTCCTAACTCAAGAGGAAGATAGTGCATTAAGTGCCTTGCCTGTAGATTTATGGTCAAAAGGTAAAGGATATGTAGGATTAATGAAAAAGGCAGGTGAAGTTTGTATAACTGCAGTGTCAGGTTTTAGACCTCGTAAGCACCAATATCCACTAAGTAAGCAAGCGGAGGAAGGAATTAAACCAGTTATTGAACAGCTAAAACAGGTAGGAATTCTTGTTGAATGCCCAGATTCACCCTGCAATACTCCGTTGTTTCCTGTAAAGAAACCGGATGGGTCATGGAGGATGGTTCAGGATTTACAAGCAGTACATTCAGCTGTGATCCCAAGAGCACCGGTGGTCCCTGACCACTATACATTACTTAATGATTTACTACCTCAACACAGATATTTTTCTGTCATAGATATAAGCAATGCCTTTTCCTCCATACCACTACACAAGGAGAGTAGATTTTGGTTTGCATTCACTTTCCAAGGTAAAAGATACACATACACCAGATTGCCACAGGGTTATTGTGAGAGTCCGACAATATTCACACAAGAAATGGCTGCGAATTTAGCTCAGTTTGTTCCCCCAGTGGGAAGCCAGGTCCTGTTGCACGTAGATGATATTTTATTGGCCTCACCCACGCAGGAAAGTTGTAAAAAGGATACCCTAGCCCTTCTTAGTTTTTTAGCTGAGCAAGGACATAAAGTTAATAAAGAGAAGTTACAACTGTGGAAAGCACAAGTAAAGTACTTGGGTTATTTAGTCTCGTAGGAAGGGAGACAATTGGAAAATAAAAGAAAACAAGCAATTCTTGAAGCACCTATGCCTACGACTAAGCGGGAGATGATGTTTTTAGGTGTGACTAATTTTTGTAGAAGATGGATTCCTAATTATGCTGAAGAAGTAGGGCCATTGACCGCACTGATCTATGACACTCCCATGGCAGCTAAAAGTAATATACAGTGGACAGATAAGGCAATACAAGCATTTAATAGAATTAAGCAATTGATAGCAGGATCCTCTGTTTTGGGTTTTCCGAACTATTCTAAGCAGTTTGTACAAATGGTTGATTGTAAGGGATGATATATGACTTCGGTTCTGGTACAAGTACATGGGGATAAACAGAGACCGATAGCTTTTTATTCCTCCAGATTAGATCCTGTTGCAAGGGCATTGCCGCATTGTGTTCAAGCTGTAGTGGCAGCCGCCATGGCAGTGCAAGCCTCAGCATCATTAGTTTTGTTTCACCCATTAAAATTGCGAGTTCCACATTCAGTAGCTACTATACTTTTGCAAGATAAGATAACCTTTTTATCTCCTAGTCGACATTTGTCATGTATGACAGTGCTGCTGACACAGCCACATATGACCATAAAAAGATGTACTACTCTTAACCCAGCAACACTTTTGCTGACTCCAGAAGAAGGTACTCCACACGTTTGTTTAGAGAGCATTCATAACAAAGTACTTCCCCAGCCAGATTTAACGGATATTCCGTTGGTAGATTCTGATCTTGTTTTGTTTGTAGACGGATCAGCAAAGAAGGACACTGTAGGAAAAACACTAGTAGGGTATGCTGTCACCACAGAAACTGAAGTTTTGGAAGCAAAAGGATTGTCAAACATTTATTCTGCCCAAGCAGCTGAGTTAGTGGCTTTGACTCGAGCTTGTACCTTAGGGGAGGGTAAAAAAGTGACAATTTATACAGATAGTCAGTATGCTTTCTCCACTGTGCATGTTTTCGCCCAACAATGGAAGAATAGGGGAATGGTTACTGCGACAGGTAAACCAATAAATCACAGAGATTTAATTTTACAGTTGTTAGATGCAATGCAATTACCACTCCAGATAGCGATATGTAAATGTTCCGTACATACCAATAGAAAAGATCCTGTCTCCAGGGGAAATGCCCTTGCTGATATGGCTGCAAAAAAGGCAGCTCAAGAAAATGATTTGCTTTTACATGACAATGATTTAGAGCCCGGACACCTCTTAGACTTAGAGACACTAAAAGTAATGCAAACATTGACAACACAGAAGGAAAAATGTCGTTGGGTGAAATATGGTATTACCCAACAGGATGGGTTGTATAGGGCATCAGATGGCAAAATTGTATTACCCTCAAACCTTTTTAGGTATGCTGCATTGGTTAGCCATGGACCTGCCCATGTAGGAGTACAGACAATGGTTCAAATAGTGTCTAAGGTGTTTTGGTGTAAAGGATTTTCAACTTATGCAAAGCAATTCTGTTTACCTTGTTTATTATGTGCAAAGTATCATGCTCAGTGGGGGGAGTTAAAAAATCTCAGCAGGCATTCCCTACCCCTCCATATCCATTCCACGCACTCTATATGGACTTTATTGAGTTGACACCCTCAGAGGGAAAAAGGTTTTGTCTAGTCATAATTGATGCTTTTTCTAAGTGGGTAGAAGCTTTTTCTGTAAAGCATCCTGATGCACACACAGTAGCTAAGCTTTTAACAACAAAAATAATTCTCCAATTTGGTTTACCAAGACGCATTTATAGTGATAATGGGTCTCATTTTGTTAACCAGATTGTTCAGAAGTTGGGTCAAGTGTTTCAAATTGATCTCAAGTACCATTGTGCTTACCATCCACAGTCAGCTGGACTGGTGGAGAGACACAATGGTGTCCTGAAGAGTAAGCTCCGCAAACTGATGGCAGAAACGCATAGATCCTGGACTGCGTGCCTTCCATCGGCACTCCTGTACATGCGAATCTCACCCTCCTACAAAGGACTTACACCATTTGAACTTTTGTTTGGGAGACCATATTACGTCCCGCAGTGGCAAGGATTGTTGCCAGCGGAACGTGAGGGGGGTGAGGATCTGGCAGATTATATGAAGAAGCTGCTAAATGTCAAGTCTCTTGTAACCAATGACTCCTTTGCAGATTCCAGAGGTGAAGCCCTGTTAAGCATGGCACCCGGGGACTTGGTGTGGATCCGAATTGTGAAGAGAAAGAACTGGTCATCCCCCAGGTGGGAAGGCCCATATCAAGTACTTATCTCAACACCTACGGCTGTAAAGATCGCAGAGGGGACTTTGTGGATTCATATCACCCACTGTAAAAAACTCAAGACTTTTCCTTCTACCATTGATATTGGTCAGACTCCACCGGACCCCTGAACGCAAAGTCTGACTACAAAGGAAGGATGGCCATGTTCAACTGGTACTTGAACTGTTACGTGATGATGATTTTGGTGGCGAAAGTAAATATGTCCATACGAGAAGGAACAGTTGTGAGAGAAAAAGGAATGGTGGTGCTGCAAGCGCAAACAGGTGTTACTACTATGTTCAAGGTAAAACTTTGTGAAGGAATTTTGGACTGTGCTAAATGGAACAGTAATGATTTCCTGACCCTTGCAAAATACTTGTGCAATAGAGACTGTGCGTCCTGGTCAAATGTTTGGTGGTCAACAAATGTGAACGGATGGGAAACAAGTGGTGCAGTGATACCGGAGAAAGATAAAAGCAGGCAACAAAGAATAAAAATTGCGGATTTCAAAGGTACTGAAGTGATTATTATAACCATCGTGTCACCATAAGAAAGTGATTCAGGAGTTTATGGAATCGGAGTGTCTCTTCCAATTGGAACTGATCCTTTGGGAACCCTCCAACTTAAAGTGCAAAGCCTTAAAAATGCTACAAGTAAAGCAGATTTTGCCTTCACAGAGAAAGAACAGTTGTTACTCGAGACAGGATTCGTACACCATAATGAATGGTTATCTTGGGTTAGATATAGTACCCGAGAGGCACATCGTGAGAACTGTGTTTCTTGTGCTGAAGGTAAACAGCAACTAGCGACTGTTCCATTGATGCAAGCTGAAGGTAATCTGACGTGTCTGTTAAAGTTATTCTTCAACAAAACCGAAGATAAATGCAAAGATGAAACCCAGCATTTTCCAGTCATAAGCAAAGTTGAGAAATGTCAAGTCTCTTGTAACCAATGATTCCTTTGCAGATTCCAGAGGTGAAGCCTTGTTAAGCGTGGCACCCGGGGACTTGGTGTGGATCCGAATTGTGAAGAGAAAGAACTGGTCATCCCCCAGGTGGGAAGGCCCATATCAAGTACTTATCTCAACACCTACGGCTGTAAAGATCGCAGAGAGGACTTCGTGGATTCATATCACCCACTGTAAAAAAAACTCAAGACTTTTCCTTCTACCATTGATATTGGTCAGACTCCACCAGACCCCTGAATGCAAAGTCTGACTACAAAGGAAGGATGGCCATGTTCAACTGGTACTTGAACTGTTACGTGATGATGATTTTGGTGGCGAAAGCAAATATGTCCATACGAGAAGGAACAGTTGTGAGAGAAAAAGGAATGGTGGTGCTGCAAGTGCAAACAAGTGTTACTACTATGTTCAAGGTAAAACTTTGTGAAGGAATTTTGGACTGTGCTAAATGGAACAGTAATGATTTCCTGACTCTTGCAAAATACTTGTGCAATAGAGACTGTGCGTCCTGGTCAAATGTTTGGTGGCCAACAAATGTGAACGGATGGGAAACAAGTGGTGCAGTGATACCGGAGAAAGATAAAAGCAGGCAACAAAGAATAAAAATTGTGCATTTCCAAGGTACTGAAGTGATTACTATAACCATCATGTCACCACAAGAAAGTGATTCAGGAGTTTATGGAATCGGAGTGTCTCTTCCAATTGGAACTGATCCTTTGTGGCCCCTCCAACTTAAAGTGCAAAGCCTTAAAAATGCTACAAGTAAAGCAGATTTTGCCTTCACAGAGGAAGAACAGTTGTTACTCGAGACAGGATTCGTACATCATAATGAATGGTTATCTTGGGTTAGATATAGTACCCGAGAGGCACATCGTGAGAACTGTGTTTCTTGTGCTGAAGGTAAACAGCAACTAGCGACTGCGACTGTCCCATTGACGCAAGCTGAAGGTAATCTGACGTGTCTGTTAAAGTTATTCTTCAACAAAACCGAAGATAAATGCAAAGATGAAACCCAGCGTTTTCCAGTCATAAGCAAAGTTGAGAAACCGCCTACAGCAATCTCTTATCCAGGTTCGTATATGTGCATTTCCAGAGATGGCACAGGAAAGAATTATGGCAATATGGGACAGAATTATTGCAATGTTACTGTGAATGGCAATGGGAATCCATTTCTGGAGAACCAAACTCATAGTTTGGCAGACGTATGGTGGTTATGTGGAGACAACAAACTCAGATCAAGGCTTACGATTCCCTGGAAGGGAACTTGTGCACTTGCAAAGTTAATTCTGCCATTCTACATTTTCCCAGTTCCAGCAAGCAATTTCGTAAGAGAACCTGAAATAAAGCCGAGGTGGTTGAATAAGAGAAAAAGAGAGGCACCGAAGCAATCCTTCGATAGCGGTGTCTACATCGATAGCACTGGCGTACCAAGAGGCGTGCCTGATGAATACAAAGCAATAAACCAAATAGCAGCTGGTTTTGCATCCATCTTTGTCTGGATTCAACCCAATAAGAATGTGGACTGGATCAACTACATTTACTATAACCAGCAACATTTTGTGAACTATACCAAAAATGCATTAAAAGGTATTGCTGAACAACTGAAGGCCACTTAGCAGGTGGCATGGCAGAATCGAATTGCATTGGATATGCTCCTGGCCAAAGAAGGAGGAGTTTGCAGGATGTTTGGGACTTTCTGTTGTACATATATTCCGAACAGGGTTGCCAGACGTCCCTATTTGGGCGGGACTGTCCCGAGATCAGCAGCCTGATCCCGAGTCCCGCCCTGCCGGTTTAAATCCCGGCCAGCCTCCACTTTGTTTGTTTTTTTTTTTGACTGACCCGTATACCTGGCATACGGGCCAATCAAAAATTGCTAAACACGGAGCTTCTTGTGTTCCGTATTAAACACGAAGCTGTTTAGCGATTTTTGATTGGCCCATATGCTGGTATACGGGCCAATCAAAAATCGCTAAACACGGAGCTTCTCGTGTTTAATGCGGAACTGCAATGCATTAAACACGAGAAGCTCCGTGTTTATTGCAGGCAGAGTGAGCTCAGTTCTTTAGTTCTTCAATGCGGAATTGTGTTCCGCATTAAAGACCTTTTTTTTTTTGGTCTTCAGTTGCCGCCGAAGACCTTTTTTTTTTTTTTTTGGTCTTCACTTTGACGTGAGAGACATTTTTTTTTTGTCCCTACCTGCGTTGCTGGAAATCTGGCAACCCTGATTCCGAATAACACTGCCCCTGATGGGAGCATCACTCGAGCTTTGAAAGGTTTGGAGATGTTATCCGAAGAATTGGCAGAGAACTCTGGGGTAAATAATCCCTTCACAGACTTTCTATGAACGTGGTTTGGAAAATGGAGTCATCTCATCAGCAGTTTCCTGGTGTCCGTCGGAGTCGCTGTGGCTATCGTGGTGGTATGTGGCTGCTGTTGTATACCCTGTATCAGAGGTCTTTTACAAAGACTGGTTGATACTGCTGTTACGAAAACGATGTACCAGCAGTTGCAACAGACTGGTGAAAGTGAATACATTGAAATGTGACTTTTGCAAATGTTTTGAAGTTTAAAAGTTTGTCTTGCAAATGAAGTAATGTATGCAAAGAAAAGCTTAAGTTTTTACCATATATTGCTGAAATAAAAAGACAAAAGTGTTTTGAGGGGGGAAATGTTAAGAGAAAAAGTTTTAAAACACATTATTATTATTTGTCTCTTTCTCCCATCTAGCAAAATGAATATGCTATTTGCTGAAGTGTTGGTAAGAAAAGGTCATTGAACCATGTTTATTAAAGATGGGCTTTATCTATGATAGATGTAGTTTGCTTATGAACTTGAACACCACCTGTTTTCTATACTTCTGAATACTGAGGCAGGCTCTGGAAGATTCCAGCTACCACTGTGGTTTTGAGGTAAACGTTCTACACTAACTGTGGTTTTGAGGTGAACATTCTACACTAGCTGTGGTTTTGAGGTAAAGCATTCTTTTCTGAGGTAAACTGTGATCAGGGTTGCCAGACGTCCCTATTTGGGCGGGACTGTCCCGAGATCAGCAGCCTGATCCTGAGTCCCGCCCTGCCGGTTTAAATCCCGGCCAGCCTCCACTTTGTTTGTTTTTTTTTTTGATTGACCCGTATACCTGGCATACGGGCCAATCAAAAATTGCTAAACACGAGTTCTTGTGTTCAGTATAACACGAAGCTCCGTGTTTAGCGATTTTTGATTGGCCCATATGCTGGTATACGGGCCAATCAAAAATCGCTAAACACGGAGCTTCTCGTGTTTAATGCGGAACTGCAATGCATTAAACACGAGAAGCTCCGTGTTTATTGCAGGCAGAGTGAGCTCAGTTCTTTAGTTCTTCAATGCGGAATTGTGTTCCGCATTAAAGACCTTTTTTTTTTGGTCTTCAGTTGCCGCCGAAGACCTTTTTTTTTTTTTTTTTTGGTCTTCACTTTGACGTGAGAGACATTTTTTTTTTTTGTCCCTACCTGCGTTGCTGGAAATCTGGCAACCCTGACTGTGATCCTAGATGCTTTTCATAGCCAACTGTCAACTGTTAGAAATGTAACAAAAGCTATTTTGGATAGTAACAGGAAAGTATAAAAGTTGATGTCAGTAACCAAGCTGATCAGAGTGAGATCTTGGCCAACATGTTGCTGTAATCTGGTTAGCAGTTAATAAAGGAAATTTTCATCACCTGAGGCAGATGTGACTCGCTTGAATTTTTTCTTCTGACAACAACGCTAATTTATTATATAAAAATAATTTTAAAAATATATACATAAAAAATACACAATCTAACTATGACCTTTATTAGCTATGAACCAGTATGAAATGTTGTAGTAAAAAAAAAAACACTATTTTTTCATAGTGTGTAGAACAGAAAGGGTTAACTATTGTTGCTGATGTCATCACAGCATGTGAGCTGCCAGGCTCAAGCACTTCCTGGTATTTTATTTAACTGAAACTTGTACCTTGAATGTTTGCATCTGAAGATGTTGTATGGGAGCACAAACCTGCAAGCTGTTACCATAGAACCTGCTACAGAAGTACTGTTCCTAGTCACCTGAGGGTGCGAAATGCAAGGCATGCAAAAATTTGTCAAGCAGATGATAGGACTCACACCCCAGCAGAGTTAACCCACAGTCCCTTGACCTGGGGACAATTAAGTTTCCTTTCCTGGACTATTCCCCTTGAGGGCAACCCCTGGTCAGCTAGATAAGCTGGGCCTTCAGTTCATAGGGTAACAGTAGGTAAAAAAGATATAGAAAAACAATCACATGCATAGACAGTATGGGAGTGGGTATTAGTGGCGGATTTAGGCATGGGTGCATGGGCATTACTACAGTTTATGGTAGAAGGCACATTAACTTCTTCTATACATTACAAGAGAGCGCAAGTGCTCATACACTCTAGTTTTTCTCTTTAATGGATAAGGCATTAGCCTCCTAAGCCAGGGATTGTGGGTTCGTGTCCCATCTGGGGTGATATAAGGGTTGGGAGGGTGGCCTAATGGTTAAGGTGTTTGCCTTACAAACACAAGGTGCAGGGTTTGAGTCTCACAAGGGATAATTGGCTAGGCTTAAAATGGCTCGCAAGAGCAGTTAGCTTAGTACTAATCTATGAACCTATCACCTCTCCTAATATTTAATGTAATCGACAGGAAATGCCCGTTTATTGGTACCTGTGTTCGGTTGCTTTTTAAATTAAAAAAAAAATTAATTTCCAGCATTAAAATTGTGAACATTGAAATGCAATGTGATTTTCTCTGACTTTTAAACTGCTAATTTGCACCCTTAGAAATTGATCTAATGGATGCAGAAGTACGAGGATGCATTTGTAATGCCAACACAAATTAAATTCTACCAAAATGAGTCTTAACTTAATAATATCAGTTTGCAGTTTTGAATGAGCATGTCATACCAGAAACAACTGGCTGGGCAAAACCTTGAGGTAGAAATTCAGTTTCACTTATGAACCAATCAAAGGCACACACACACACACACAGACACAAACACACATGCACACATACATATACACACACACACACACACACACAGGGCCGGCCTTAGCTGAAATGGCGCCCTAGGCGAAGTAGAGCTCCAGCGCCCCTTAAGCCCCACCCACAACATACTCACGATGCACCCCTATTTGAGCCACACCCACAGATAGGTCACTCCCCATGAAAGCCACTCCAGTTATATCCTTCAATTTTTTAAAATGTATGAAAATCAGTTTCTACTGTAATGGATTTTGCATTACCAAGCATTTTCCGAAAGTTACGAAGTCCAAAATTAATACCAGAGTTCATGTGACAAGTAATAAGATCAAAAATCAGAACCAGCTGAGACACACACACATACACACACACTTTATGACATAATGCAGTCCAAGCAGATGCCCAAAGCTGTGCCATCAGCTGGCATATACGGCTTTGTCCTTTTGATTACAGGACATTTATTGAAGAATGTTTTGATGGTGACATTTCACAGCCCCCCTGCCTTGAACATAACTTTTGGTCATTCTGTGTCAGGACTGGAATGATAAAAAACAAAGGGAGACCCGTTTACATTTTTCTACTCAGTTTGCATGTTATTTCTTTAAATTAATCACTAGTTTTTTCAGCAAAACACTTATGCTTCTTGACTGTATTGTCATAATTATTTATTAAATGTAATTCACCTTTTTTTTTGAAATGTTGCCAATTTTAGGAGGGATTAAGAGGGACAGAGCAAAATTTGGAGTCAAAATAAGACAGTTGAGAAAGAGGTAAACTGCAACAACCACAGATTTGCAAGCAACCAAAGATCTGCAAGCAGCACTGTCATGATCACATCACTCATTTATAACTAAACCTGGCGACAAGACAAATGAAACATTCACAGACAACGGCGGAACAAGACAGGTACATTCACTTAATGCAAGAGATGTAAAACACTTACTCCAGATGCTATCTTCTCTGCAACCTTTATACTATCACAAGTGCACAGAACTGGACAGTTTTTGCTGTCCTTACCATTCTTCCAAAAACACCACCAACAGAAACTAACCCTACAAACAGATGTGCCACATTTCACAGAAGACACACCTGTAACCCTACATTAAGTAGGAAGAAACACAAACATTTGTTGTATGCCTGGTCTGCGTTACTACTGGAATGGTCCGACTCTGGAAGCAGTCTAACCTTATTGGCTGTTTTTGATTTGCATTACACTAGCTTGCGGGAAGCAATCACAACACTTTTTTCCTGAAAAGTGACTCACATCTAGTGCATGGTGCACCTTTAGAAACTGGAAGCATCAAACCCTGGCCAAATGTCTACTGTAAATAAACACAAGCACAAAAGATCCCAATGGCAAACTCCAAAATGTATATATATATATATATATATATATATATATATACATACATATATATATATATATATATATATACACACACATATATATATATATATATATATACACACACACACACACATATAATTAGAAAGATTAAAAGATAGATTGTTTGGTATACTAACCATCTCTCTTTAAATACCTTCTTATTTAAAATTCCTTCTAGTCACAGCCCATAATAAAAAAAGCTTTTTCTTTTTTAAATGAACATGTAAACCTTTTGCTAAGTGTAAACACTATATAGTGCTTTTGATATTATTGCAAAATGCTTGGTTATTCTGCCACAGAAATTATATACTGCCTATACTTGTAAAAATGATTATTTGTTCAGCAAAGGTTTTTTCTGTGCTACTGTTTTGTTAGGATGGCTGTAGTTCTCATATTTTTTTCTTAAGGATGGAGCTTTTTCTCCCAAGGTTTCCTAACAGGGATTTTGCTGACTAAGATGCATCTACTATTCATCTCAGAAAGTTCTATCTCTCAGATATAGAAACAGGCTATCATCTCACCCATGCTTGTGGACACTATCAGCTTCCAAAAGGATCTGTGGACAAGTAATGCGCTTTACCAGTAAATTAGTAAGTAAGTAAGCAAACAGTAGTGAGATGTAGCACTCCAAAATTTGCATGTCACTTCATGTATGCTGTTGTTACATGCCCTTCCCCCATAATTCAGATTTAGGAATGATGACAGAAGATGAAGTGTCAGGCATGTTAACTGTCTCTTAACATATCAGAAGTTGAACCTTGGCAATGCCAAACTCTGAGTTTTATAAGCAAGAAGAGGCTGCTCTCATAGATTCTCTATTAGGAACCTAAGCCTATTCATACAACAGTGCAAGTTTACAGGAGATGGTGGATATTTAAATCAAACAGAGCACATCAGTAGGAGAACAGGGC
The DNA here is from genome assembly GCF_019279795.1 of Protopterus annectens. Classification (NCBI taxonomy): domain Eukaryota; kingdom Metazoa; phylum Chordata; order Ceratodontiformes; family Protopteridae; genus Protopterus; species Protopterus annectens. The sequence continues at coordinate 483,013,143 of NC_056731.1, forward strand.
ACTTTCTATCTAAATATAAAAATGTGTGTGTGTGTGTCTGTTGTCCTTTTTTTTTTTGTTTTTGCTGGTCATTTTTTTTGTCATTTTTTTTTTCCCCCATCTCTTTCTGCCAGCAGTGATGCTTTGCCTAGATTGCACATTACAGTTATATCAGAGTATCATTCAGTCAGCCATGAGGGTACTTTGTGCTCTCACTGGTATCTTGCCAATGGCATGTTTTTTTTTAACTTTATGACCTAACCCCGCCCCTTGAGCTGATCTGAGAACTTGCATCAGTTCAAATGCCACCTATGCTCCCTTGTTCACGCATGATATATGTGTGCTCCTACACATGCTGACATGAGCTACCATCACCAGCTTCTGGGACTATGTTCACGTCTTCTTAACATCAACTCTCCCTACATCATGATAGGCCCCAACTGTCTATCCGAGATCCTGTCATCAGAGCTGTCGTGCAACCTCAGCATGAACTGCTGTCCATCCCCACCCCCAGAATGGCCATGCTCCATCCAGCCTGCCTACAACATCAATCACCTGAGCCAGTAGTCATAGTTGGGTCACCTTGATGTAGTCAGGGCTTTATCCATTTGTCATGCTGGCACATGCTTTCCTGGCTATTACTTTAGTTCTGTGATTTTTTTTTTTGTTTTGTTTTAGAAATGCATTTATTAGGAAAGCTAAGAATATCTGACATGCTTATATTTGGCATAAGACACATTAATGTATTCCAGGCATTACCAACAACAGGATATGACTTCATTTATTTATTTAAAAGCGTCAGTATTGTACACACCAAAATTATTTCTGGCTCAGCCAACTATCCAGTGAGATAGAAATGCAAAGGCATGAATGGTGGACAAAGATTAAAACAAATTAGAGAGAGACAGTTATACGATATGATGACAATATAGACAGAGATACATACACAGAAAGAATAAATGATTTATGGAAACTTCTGATATTCTGATAAAGGTTTCATTTTTGGTGTCAATACCTTTTGTTTAATTCGTTGTTTTTAATGTAAAAAAATGAATCAGTTACATCTTTCACAGCCAGAATTACAGCTATAAAAACTGCTGTGAAAATGTGAGTATTTGATACCGCAGTTCATTTCTAATGATATTTTGTTTATACCTAGCTTCATGTTTCATAGCTTAAAATGAGATCTGCTGCTAGAGTTACACTACTGTTGTCTTCTACACAAAGTACAGTTGTGTACACCTACCATAAATGTAGATGTTCAAGTGTCTTCACTGTTGCAGTCATGACTGTAGGGTTCTCCCCTGCCGGCAGGCAGCCCTCGGTCGGCCAGAATCCCAAAGTCTGGGTCCGGCGTCAGCTGTTCAACCATGCTCCCTGACGTCAGAGCGCCAGGAGTACAAAGCTGACAGCCGACGCCATCTTCTCCAGTTTTTCTTGCCCCAGATGTCAGGAGTCCCAAAATAAAAAAGGTCCCATAACCTTTGCAAATACACCTCAGAAGAATGGTGAAAAAAGGAAATACACAAAAGCAAAAATAAGAGGGGACAGGAGGGAGGGAAACCCAGACTGCAACAGTGAAGACACTCGAACATCTACATTTATGGTAGGTGTACACAACTGTACTATGTTCATCGTGTTTCACTGTTGCAGTCATGACTGTAGGGTAGAATCCCAAAGCTGAAAGAAAGGGAGGTGGTCATAAAGAGGAAGGGGTGGCTAAAAGGCCCTGCAAGACTGCAGAGGCAAAGCCTGCCCTAGACTTAGAGTAGAGAGGTAGATTGTAGTGCTTAGAAAATGTATGCACTGAACTCCAAGTTGCAGCTTCCAAAATGTCCTTGGTAGGAACTCCCCTGAGGAAGGCCACAGAAGTGGCAGCAGCTCTGGTGGAATGAGTCCGTATACACCCTGGGATTTGCTTTCCATGGTGAGAATAACAAAATCTGATTCCATGAGCAATCCATTTAGAAATGGTCTGTTTTGAAATGGCTTTACCTTGGGAACTTGAAGCATAAGAAACAAACAATTGATCTGATTTTCTGATGTCCTTGGTTCTGTTCAGGTAAAAACGTAGCTGTCTGCGTACATCCAAGGAATGCAAGATCCTTTCCCCTTTATTTTGAGGAGTGGGGAAAAAGGTTGGCAAGTGAATAGTTTGATTTAAAGCCACATTGGAAACCACCTTAGGCATGAAGGTAGGATTAGTCCTCAAAGATACCCTGTCTTGATGAAAAATAATATAAGGTTCCACAGCCATAAGAGCTTGTAACTCTGAAACTCTCCTGGCAGAGGTTAGGGCTAACAGGATGGCTGTCTTCTAAGATAAAAACTTGATGTCAGAAGAGGCAGCAGGCTCACAAGGAGGCAAGGTTAGTTTTTCCAAAACATAGTTGAGATCCCAAGCAGGAATAGGAGGAGATCTAGGAGGTCTTAAGTTCTTAGCTCCTCTGAGAAACTGTCGCACGAGCTGGTGGGAAAAGATGGGAGGGTCTGTATTATAATGAGCAGAAATAGCAGAGGCATGTATCTTAATGGAAGAGAAAGGAAGACCCTTATGTAAGAGATCTGTCAAGTAAAGTAAAATTAAAGTAATGTTAGGAAGAAGAGGATCAGAATCCTGAGCCTGCATCCAGGAACAAAATCTTTTCCATTTTCCTGCATAAGATTTTCTAGTGCTAGGACGTCTGGCTTCTAAAATGACATCCATAACCTGCTTGGGCAGTAAAGAAGAAATCAAAGGCCCTGGATTAACCAGGCTGCCAAGCTGAGAGTTCTGACGTGAGAGTGTAGAACCTGACCCTGATGTTGGGACAGAAGGTTCGGAGACAGAGGTAAAACCCAAGGGGGCTCCAGGCATAGGTTTTTTAGAGTTGGATACCAAAACTGCCGAGGCCAATTTGGAGCCAGCAAGATTATCCTCTTGGGCTTGTCCTGTTTTATCTTCAATAAAACCCGTGGAAAGGCATATCCCGAGAGTTCCTCCAACTGAATGACAGAGCGTCCACTTTCCAAGCTTCTCTGTGAAAAGTCCTGGTGCAAAAAGTCTGTAGTTGATGATTTAAATGGGATGCAAAGAGGTCTATGTGAGGACATCCCCAGACTGCTGTTATCATCCTGAATATCTTGGTGTCCAGCATCCACTCGTGTGGATCCGAAAGATTTCTGCTCAGACTGTCTGCCAGGAAATTTTGTTTTCCTGGTAGGAACTGAGCTTGAAGATCCAGATTGCAAGCTAGAGCTGTGTTCCATAGATCCATGGCTAGTCTGCAAAGGGGGTAGGAATGAGATCCCCCTTGCTTGTTTATGTACCACATAACTGTGGTGTTGTCTGTCCGTATTAACAGTTGTCCTGGTTGTAAAAGATTCCTGAAGGCCAATAGAGCTTTCTGAATGGCTAACATTTCCTTTAAATTGATATGTAGGTGCTTCTGATCCTTTGTCCAAAGGCCCTGCAAACAATTGCCCAGAAAATGGGCTCCCCAAGCATAATACGAGGCGTCCATGGTTAGAATCTGAGAGGTAGGAGGCAGACGGAAGGGCTTCCCTTTGTTTAGAGCACATGCCCTGGACCACCAAAGAAATTCCTTTTGAAGGCAAGGAAGGACGGAGATCAGTAGGTCTAAACTGTGGCAATGCTGCGACCATACACTTTTTAGGTACCACTGTATTTTCCTCATGTGTAGTCTTGCATATGGTACGAGAAGGATGCAGGAGGCCATGTAACCCCAAAGCCTGCAGGAATTTCCTTGCAGATAGATGAGTTAAAGTTGCCAAGGTTCTGAAAGTTGAAGCCAGCTGTAACTGTTTTTCGGATGTCAGAAATGCCATCTGGGTTGTGGTGTTTAGAAGCTCACTCAGAAAAGTTATCTGTTGTGATGGTGTCAAATTTGACTTTTTTATATTTACAGAGAATCCCAGGAACTTGAGGAGGTTCTGTACAAATTCTAGATGCTGGAGTAAGACATCCTTGCTGTCTGCCTGAATTAGACAATTGTCCAGATAAGGGTAAATTTGAATTCCCTTGAGTCTGCAGTAAGCTACTACTGGAGCCAGACATTTGGTGAAGACCCTGGGCGCAGTAGATAATCCAAAGGGCAGCGCAGAGAATTGAAAGTGCCTCGATCCGGCTTTGAACCTGAGGTATTTTCTGCGATCCTGCCTGATGGGAATGTGTAAATATGCCTCCTTTAAATCCAAAGTTACCATCCATGCATTTTTGGACAGCATTTGAAGTAGCTGCTGTAGAGTAAGCATCTTGAATTTTGGAATCTCTAGAAAGGTGTTCAAGACCGACAGATCCAGAATGGGTCTCCATGAGTTTTGCTTCCTTGGGACTAGAAAAAGCCTTGAATAAAAACCTTTTCCCACCTCTGAAAGAGGAACCAGTTCTATGGCATTCATAGCCAAAAGAGCTTCCACCTGGTTTAAGGCCTCCGTCCATTGATGCTTTGGAAGGTCTGGCCATCCGCTTGGCCTTGGCAAGGTATGAAAATGGAATTTGTAACCTCTTAAAAACCACATCCAAAACCCATTTGTCTTGGGTTGAGTCCAATTTTGATAAAAAAGAGAGAGTTTTCCTCCGAGAGGGGCTTCCAGGCAAGAAGTTCCTGTAGCCCAACAGAGGGAGTCATTGAGTTTGTTTCCGTTGAGATTGTGACCTGTCCTCTCCTCCCCTAGGGGTGGAAGCAGTCCACTGTCTTAGTCTATAAGCAGCTTGCGTTTGAGGCCTCCCTCTGGAACATCTATATCTACCCCTCTGAGGCCTGTCAGAAGCGGGAAAGGACCAATTTTTAGAAGGCCAATTCCTGCTAAATCTAGGAGGCTGTACTTGTAAGAAATCTTTAACTGTTTGCATGGATTTTGCCTTATCCTCCATCTTTTTAATTATCTCTTCAGCTTTAGATCCAAACAAAACATTATGCTGAACAGGAGCATCCAATAATTTAGCCTTTATTTGTTCAGGTAAATTTTGTTCCTATAGCCATGCATGCCTTCTAATGACTGTGCCAGAGGCCGCAGCCCTACAAGAAACCTCCAAGGCATCAAATCCACAGTGTAAACCATGCTTCCCAACTTGTTCAGTGGCGTGCAATAAGTCATGTAATTCCTTATCATCTGCACAGGCAGAAATGGAAGTAAGCTTCTGTTTTAAGACAGACAATAGAAATTGCTGGTATTTAAACATATGAAACTAACAGTTTAAAGCCCTAATGGATAAAGTAGCAGAAGTGTACAACTTTTTGCCCCATCTTTCTAAGGATCGAGAATACTTTTCAGTAGGAATGGGATTTTTGGCAGAAGCGGCCTTAACTCCCTTGGGACCCTGAGAAATGGTTTCAGGGTCAGCAGAAGGGTTCTTGTATAAAAACTGATGGGAATCAGGAACCCTGTAATATCTATCAGGCTTAATAGGAGCAGGAGGAAAAGAGTCAGGGGTTAAGTTAGCCTCCGAAAAGGCATCATCCACAATATCCAAAACAGGAGGAATAGCCAGGGGTCTATGTTGGGGAAGAAGAAGAAATTCCCTCAGTCTTTTCTTGGATTCCGAAAACTCCTGTCCTTCCCAATGGAAATGTTCCCTCATTTCATGTAAAGTTTCCCCAAAAGAGAAATCCTCAGGGGGAGAAGCAGAAGGAATGGATTCTTCAGCATCAGAATCCTCATAAGGAGGGAAAGAATATTCCTGATCAGAAGAAGAAACTGAGGAAACAGAAGCCTGATCAGAGGAATCATAAGAAACATCCTGCCTTGGCCTTTTGTCTGGAGGGGGATGAGAACCCCTAATCATAGTAATTAAATCCTCCGCCATCTTGAGTAACTGTTTCTGTGACTTAGGAGTCGGTTCAGAAGAGGCCTGTGTTGAAGTATTTGATTTTGAAGGAGTCTTTGCCTTTGTCTTTGGCTTTGCCTTTATTAGTAGCTGAGTAGGCCTGTAAACCCCTTCGGAAGCCGGTACCTGCACAGCGGCTCTGGACCCTTCCGAAGGAGCATTGTCCGAAGGTCCTGCAACAGAAATATTTAAAGGCCTGGTTGGCTCCTCATGAGAGTCCATTTCGGCTGTCGGTTCTGAAATGGCCGACGACAGGGGCTGCAAAAGCGCCTCACTGACGACGGCCAAACCTGAAGCTGGCTCCGCTTGTGCGCTATCATCAGATTTGGACCTCGGAGGCCTGTCTTTATCCTTGCGACGCTTGTGAACTCCGGTAGCCGGGACTGTATCAGACGACATTTTGTAGTTAAAGCGCCTACCGAAGTAATGAAAAGCAAAATCGTACCTTCGCTTAATTGTACGTTGATTGAATCTAGCACAAAACCGACAACTAGCTACGTCGTGGTCAGGGCCCAAGCAAGGAATACAGTAAGAATGAAAATCCTTATGAGGTATTTGCTTCCCACATGAAATACAATTATTAACCTTTTCTGACATCGGAGTGGCACAAGAAAAAAGTTTCCCCAACGGGGTACTTAGCTGTGAGTGGAGAAGAAAATCTTCAGACCGAAGTATATCAGTAAAATTCGTCAGGAGTCAGCTGACCGGCACTTGCGAACTGCTATCACCGCACGGCAAGAAAGACTGGGGAAGATGGCGTCGGCTGTCAGCTTTGTACTCCTGGCGTTCTGACGTCAGGGAGCATGGCTGAACAGCTGACGCCAGACCCAGACTTTGGGATTCTGGCCGACCGAGGGCTGCCTGCCGGCAGGGGAGAACCCTACAGTCATGACTGCAACAGTGAAACACGATGAACATCATCATACATTTTCTAGCTGATGGTGATCAATTGACAGTGTCAGTAATAATGAGTTTAAAGAAGAAAAGCTCAGAGGCATGTTTTTTTTTTTTGTAAATAACTTTAATAAAAGAGGTCAGAATACTGTAACAGCTCCTCTGCTGGACAATGCTATGAGCACAAAATTTAAGAAATGCGAGCAGTATAGTTATGTATATAACCTTCATTCTTCTTAGGAATAGCAGACAGAAAATTTATGAGTAGTAAAGGTTATATAACATTCATGCCTTGTATGTGATAAACACAAAAGGGAATACAAACAGAAATGCACAACAAGTTAGCTACTGACAGCATTAGATTTGTTTGTGAAAATGTGTTATGAATGCATATGATGCTTTGACTAAACTGGTCTTAAGATCCCTATTAAAGGATTCCACTGGTTGCAGCCATCAGGGCTTTGCAAAGGTACTGGTCAGGCTAATTTTATTCAAAAAAAGAGAAAATTATTTATCTGACTGGTTGTAAAGGCATATGCAATAAGATCTGTTAGTGTATCATTTTCCAGTTTATAATACTTCAGTTATGTACCTCTTTTTTAAAAACATGTTAAGCATGCTGAATTAGCTTTTCTAAACAGAACAGAGATCTAAATTTAACAAAAATATAACAGACATTCAATAGCAGAAAACAACACATGCTAAGCTCTGCTTTAAACATAAAGGAGAGGTCAATAAAACTAAACAGATATGGTAATAAAAATTAAAAGGAAGAATAGCAAAGGTTTATTTTTAATGAAAAAGAAATTAAATCTTGTACTGTATGGCATATTTTTTCAGAGCAGACTAGTTTGTTTGTGTCTTTCGGCTTTTCCCGGTTAGGGGTCGCCACAGCGGAACTCCGGTCTGCTAATGATTGGTAGCTGATTGGGGATGAGCTGCGCCAGCTCATATGCAAACGTAGTCATGGTACATTGTGAGCAACGCTTTATGACAGCATTTTATGGTAACCATTTACGGTTTTACCATCGATTTGTAGATGATCTTTTTGTTGCATGGCATGGTGATGAGTTGACACTAAGATAATTTCTGGACATGGCTGATTTAAGCAGTGGGTTTCTTAAATTTACCATGAATTTTTCTTCTAGTTCAATTCATTTTCTTGATATAGTTGTTTATAGGAAGGGCAATGTTTTCAGTACTAAGCTTTATAGAAAGGAATGTTATGTTCTATCCTATTTACAAAGGGATAGTATGCATCCCCAGCATGTGTTCCCCAATATTTTGAGAGGTCAGGCTATACGCACATCTCGCTTAACTTGTGAAGATAGTGAAGTTATATATGAGATGGAACAGCTTAAGGCAGCTTTTGAGTTCAGAGGTTACAAAGAGCATGAGATTTGTAGAGCTCATAATAAAGTATTAAATGAGCACCATGGCCATGCCAAACCCTATTATTCGGAGGGGAGAGACTCTGAGTACAATTAGCACCGGTACCTCTGTGGTTCCAATTGTTTTGACATATACATAGGTTCATAGATTAGTACTAAGCTAACTGCCCTTGCGAGCCATTTTAAGCCTAGCCAGTTATCCCTTGTGAGACTCAAACCCTGCACCTTGTGTTTGTAAGGCAAACACCTTAACCATTAGGCCACCCTACACAAGATGTGGTTCATATACAAGAGGTTTTGACCAGGAACTGGCCCATATTGCAGATTGATGAAGGAGTTTCAGCAGTGACTGGGTCTGAACCTAGGTTCGTGTTTAAGAAAAGAATGAATTTAAAGCAGCACCTGTGCTACCATAAGAGGAAAACAGCTAGCTGTACTATTGGGGGGGTGGGGCACACTTAAATGTGGATGCTGTAATTATTGTAACAGCATAAACAAATCCAGGTTCTTTAAGCACCCTGAAACTGGCAGGCTTTGACAGCTTAAGGTTACAGCCGAATGCAATACTCAAAACTTGGTGTATGTAGCACATTGCACAGTATGTTTTAGATTTTATGTTGGTAAAACCAACCGCAGGTTATAGGAGCGCATTCGTGATCACTTGTATTGTATTAAGAAAGGGTTAGCTTACAGTGCATTAGCAAAGCACACTATTCAGGGGGGTAACACACACACTTTCTTGTTTCAGGTTTTACAGACAACTGAGACTAACAAGAGAATGGGTGATGTTGTTAACAAAACAGAAAATATAGAGTTGCAATGGATTTTAAGGTTGGCTTCGCACAGAGGCCTGGGACTTAATGACAGTGTGCCCCTGAAACCTGTGCTTAAAATGAAGAAACTGAGATAGTATTATGTAAAGCATATGTAAAGTCTTGTTCCCTTTAAGGTTTTAATTGTTTTAAATTGTTTTTAGTGTGCTAATTATGGTTGTTTTCTGATAGGTTGACAGTGTAATTGTCTTGTATTTAAATATTCAGTGTGACTTGGTGTATGTTGTCTGAAGAAGCAGTGTTTCACTGCGAAACTGCTCACATCTTCTTGTCATTAAAGAAGCCTGGATTTTACAATGCCTATTTAGATTTATTTCTGTTGCTGATTGAGTTGGCTGTTTATACTTTGGATTCCTCACCTCTGTTGGGATTATTTTATTTCATCAATTTATAGAAAGACTATGACTGCAGTATTATCACAGTAAGAAATATTTCCTACTCATAACATTGCTATTTGTACATTTTAATACCTGTCCTTACTTAAAAATATTTACAGTTGTTTTCGTTATGCCTTTAAGTTTATTTCTCCAGAAAACACTGTGTAATGCAAGGATGTCTGTAGGCTGACAGAAGTGTGACATTCCTTTCTACACAGATGTTAATGAGTTATGTATTCTGCATATTCTTACAGTTACTGCATATAGTTAAATTAATGAGGAAAATGTAGTGTCAGAGCACAAGTCATTTTCTAGGAGTGACTAAGATTTAACTCTGAATGATTGAATAATAATAATCTGAATGATGGGTTCTAAAGATGGCCGCCAGATAGGAAGCACACACTTCTGCCTGCTCTCAAAAATACAAGTTAATCCAATCAAATCACTTTTAGCTACTACTCCGTTCTGAGCTAAAAACCTTCAAGGAACACAAGGGGATTCATAAAGTTACTGAAAAAAAACATCAGGATTAATACTTCTTCAAAATAAAGTAGCACAGTGGTTATCCTGGTTACATGTGCTTGGGCCTACTATTCTTCAAGTTCTGCCTAAACAAACAAACAAATAAGTATTCAATCTAACCAAAATGGAGCAACAAACCACTAAGACTAGATTCTCTCTAATTAACTCTCCAGAAAAAGAGGCCTCTTCAAAAAGACAAAAAACAAATAAATTGCAAGCTGATGCAGCTAAACAGTCTCAAAGAGCTAAAAATGAACAACCTCTCACACTAGAAGACCTCAAAGACGCTCTACTCCCCCTTAAATCAGAAATACAATAATTTTCTACAAAGCTAACAGCATTTGGAAACAACCTGGAACATATGACCACAAGAATAGAGCAAAATGAAGCCAAAATACTGGATAACGAGTTGAAAATACAAGAATTACAAAAGCAGGCCTTAGAGACTCCACCATCACAGAAATGAAACAGAAAATCATTGACCTGGAAGCAAGAGCTAGACGAAATAACATATTAATCAGAGGAATACCGGAGAAATATGACCAAATACAGACCTGGAATTGCAAAAGAAATCACTGACAATGTACTGGAAAACAGAGACTTTTCTAAAAAGATTGAAATTGAGAGAATACATAGAGCACTCAGGAAAGCCCAAATATCTGATACGCCGAGACAAGTCTATGCCAGAATCCTAAATGCTGACCATGCACAGTCTATTATTGTAAGTGCCAAAAAAAAAAGAAGAACATCACATGGAATGGATACAGAATAACCATAGCACAAGATTTACCACTTCCAATCAAGCAATCCAGGCAAGCATTATCTCCCTTTTGTAGCTACCTGATAAATAAAAACATTAAATTTAAAATGAAATACTCGGCCACCCTCTGCTGCCAACAAAACAGTGTCAATTATTCAATAAAAACTGTACAAGAAGCCAAATCAACGTTTACAAGCGTTTTTAAGGAAATACCTTCAAATTCAGCCTAAATCCTACTTACTAGTTGTACCTTGATCAACGATGGACTCCCAAAACACACTGCTGATGTCTTAAGGTAATAAATAATCCTAGAAATCAGTCTAATGCGTAACCTCACTCAGCGCTTTGAAATTCCATTCTTGGGCCTAGTCTCAAATGCGAAAAGCTCAAAAGCTACCCTCTGACCCCGCAAAATCACTTCCAGGTTATTGGCACCTCAGTCCAACAATAACAGATCCGGAACTACACCATCACAGCAAAAACAATGCGCAAATAAAACAGTAGGCAGTAAAAAATGGAAAGAGACTATTACAACATGCTTCAAACACCCCAGAGGGGACAAATCAGATTAGACTGGATTCCTTGTTCAAACATTGCAGTTAAAAAAAAAAAACTCATTAAGTTCCTTCATAATAAACACAACACAATATTGTCTCTAGATGGATGAAAAACTTTACCAGGATAAGAAAAGTGTCAGCATCGCATACTTGATTAAACGATATGCAGAGACCTTAGTGCTGATAATAGCATGCCCTGAAGCCAGCCTGGATTAAACTTCTCTCATTCAAAGCGCTGACAATTATTAAAAAGCAATCGCTCAAAATAACCAAACGCTAGAAAATGACACTGCTCACACTGACTTCCCTTTCCATAAAAACAGGCGACTGTAGAGGCTAACTCCTAAGCAAAGAAAAGAAAATAACTCAGTCAACACTTACATGTGCTGCCATAAGTAAACACGGTACAGAAGCGATCAGACTCCCTAATAAACTACTCTCTCCAGTTAAACATCTTTAAACTTGGAAAACAAGAGGACAATACAACCTAATGGCTTCATATGTTAAAGAGTCATACACGGCAATGCTAAAATACAGCCTAACGCCTTGGACAGCAATCCCTGACTAAGCATACACTCCTCAACTATAACTGAAACACCAAATAATCAGACCTTCCATTAATGCGAATAGTAATGCGAATAGCAAGGTAATTTAATACTATAAGATGTCGGAAAGTGACAGCTAAGCAAATCTTTTACTCTACCCTGCCCTTTATCTCCACAAACCAGGAAATAAGCGCAATCTTGAATTCAACCTAACAACTCATCAGTAAACCTGCTAAAATAGCGCTTACCTTACTGGAATGAAATGATGTAGTCCTCTAGTCCTGATTTTGCACAGTTTCTTGATTTAATGGTCGAACAGCAAGCAGACAGCCCTGCCTGGTCTTTGTAGCACTCCCCTATTTCATGGAATACGACACTTGCAAAAAACAGCTCCGCCCTCCAGTCAAGCCTGATGATCAAACAACACAACCCTGTTATCAGAGAGGCATGGCTTAGCTGAATGCGAACAGTTCTCCTACGCCACGCAAAGAAAAAATAATAAACAAGTCATCGAGAGGAATAATATCTTCATTGGCTGGACTTCTCTTCAATCGAGTGCCGTTTTTTAATTTTCAGGACATCCCTTAACTTAAACGAAGTTAAAGACGGTAGAGAAAGAGAGACTGCTATTTGCCGAAATTACATTTGCCAACAGTGGAGTCTGTTCTTTTCCCACTGTTATGTAACCTTGGTTTTGATATATTTAAAGGTAGGGGTTTATCTCCCCAAATGAGGGAGATGCAGGTGGCTCCCCCCCCCTAGCAAAAACAAAATTGTTAATTTGTTTGCTGAAAGTGATCTTGGCAAACAGTCCTCACTTTTTTCCTGTTCACTGAAACTACCTTTATTCATGGGATATGAATTCAGTCTAAGTGTAGCCACTCTGATAAATAAAAGTAGGCTATTGCCATGGGCTCTAAGATTAAAGAGCCACAACTGCAACAACACAGCAAAAATATTACTGAGGAATTGGCTATTGCACTTTCCCTTACTCCCTTTTACCATGACATCAATAAAACAGGAAACTGCTGAAAATTTTAATCAAATGATGAAAATAAATCTAATGTAGTAAGGTAGCTATAATTTGCCAGTATCTGCTAACAAAGGCAATATAATCCCTTGTGTCAGTTATCAATGGAAACAGCTGTGACATAAAATCACATCAGGCACTCCTGAAAAGCTACACATTAAGGGTCTACACATCTGTTGCAGTATTCCTAGTTTTACAACAATATACTGTCAGGGACAGCTATGGAAGTTTACAGTGACTGTGTTGATGGAATTGAGAATGCATAAAGCAAGTGTATATGCTGCAGAACTCCACACACATACTTCCTGTAATTCAAGTGTTTTTCCTAGACCTTGCAGATATTTTAATGTAGACAAAGAAACATGCTTTCAACATTATAGAATACCTAAGATACAGTGGAGACACAGTTATGTCCTAATACAAGGAAAATTCAATACTATAAATATGATCAGTAGTGGCTCAGGTACATCTACCTCACTTTTAAGACCCCTACGTACATCTCAATTTAGAGTCATACAATGAATAATTACAAAAAAAAGAAAACAGAATTAGTGATGCCAAGAGAAAAATTGTTCCTAGCAAGAGGGTAGCCACAAACCTATATTTCTTGGGCTACACACGGGTAGACATTAAAACGGATTACCCAGTATTATAGACTACCACACAATTAATGCAAACAACACCAGCTCCAAAACTAGCGCCAAGTGTATACACTGGGAACTGTGTTCTAACATCTTTGACTACCTTATTGCAAGTACAATCTAGATGCAATTTGCTTATGCAGGTACACATATTCATACTGCCAGCCTTTTGTAAGATGAAATTCTATTCATGGATGCACACTCTTATTAAGGTAGACAAAAATAGTTTACTACACACTTGAAGAGTACCATGTACCATAAACTTTACAGAAATACTGATCGATCTAGAAGGTCCTGTTTTTCTTCCAATAGTGATAAAAAATGTCCAAAGTAGCTTTTAAAACCTGTACAACTTAGCATACAAAAAGATGAGAGCTCCATAAAACAGAGCAAAAAGATATATTTCTTTATACAACACATATCCAAACTGTTCAGGCTGCATGAATGACTATTCATCATTTATTTTGCTACCAGGTATATGTGACTTAAAGTACAGTTTATTGTCTATGCAAACCAGAGGTCTGCACAAGTATGCACATTGTACTATCTGTGATCCAGAAATGTATTGCAGGCAAGACTCTCAGGTTGACATTTTATTCCTCATGTCCTGATAAGATTTTGGAAATTATGTCAGCTTATCCTAGACCCCATTAGACACCGCTGACATGGTAAACAAAAGTGAACAAGATTATGTTCTATCTCCTTCATGGCCAACTCATGAAGCATCTACTGGGAGCTTGTGATAGTGACTAGTAAGATCTGGCTGAGAGATTGAACTTACCTAAGGCACATGAGCATTCCCAAGACTATGAAAATGGGTTGTTTAACTTAAACAAAGGTAAAGAAGGTAGAGTCCAACTAGAAAAAGAGAAAAGTCATGAACATAAAAAATGGCAGAGCAAGGGTACAAAGACACAATCTTAGTTGATGAAACATATGAACATTACTTAGAAGCGAGTAACAACACATTCATATATAATTACTCACGAACTTCAATAGATTCCTCTTGAACTTAAAGACCCATCAATTAACCTTACTAAGCCAACCTCACACCAATGCTCAAGTTCATAATACTTGGTTAATACAGAGTCTGTCCGATGAGATGAATACATAAATCTCACACCATCTAAGACACAGGGATACAAATTGATTCTGGCACTTAAAATATGATCTCACTCCGCTCATAATACACTGTGAAGGCATATGCATGCCCATCGCATGATAAGACTAAGCCCCCGAAAACATAACCACATGTGGGAAACCAAACTCTGATGAGCCGTCTTAAAATAACAACTGTAAATAGTCTGACAGTACAAGATGCTCTGAAAGGACACTTGCTGATACAGTGTATCTTAAGGAGTTTATGACATTACAACTTGGTATACTTGGGCTAAAGGATAAAGACAATGAAGACACGAAGCAGAGAAAAAGTTGGGAAAAGTAGTATCCAAGATCTAAGAGTTGACACTCCAGATCACCTAAAGACTGCTAATTTTTAATAGACTGAACAAGATAAGGTGTAGTATTAAACATAAATCTCTCCTACAATGCCTTACTGGACATGTGGTCTAGGTACCACCTTTTGAGCTGTACAAATTTTTCTTTTTTTTTTATTTCTCTTACCGAACCTATAGTTCTAGCATAAAATAAATTAATATGTAATAACCAAAAGCAGGCATGGAAGATAGTTTCGTGCTAGTGTCTGGTGGATCTTAGAATAACAATAAGCTTTTGTAAAACAGTTAGGATGGTATATTTTTTCTTAGTACCTCTTACAGGCGAAGGATGTTTCGTGGATAGGCATGGGGGGGGGGGTCTGCAGGGGGTGGATTGTCACTCATTAACTCATATAATGTCAATAGTATCTCACAATACTCTCCACTATGTATATAAAAACACACATATAACTCGCACAGTAACCCTAATATACATTTTGTATACTGCAATAACACTCAAATTAAAAAGGTAATAAAATGGCAATAATGACAAAATGATAATTCTGGAATCATGAAATGTTAAAGGTCTCCAGAACATTAAGAAAAGAAAGTTAGTCTTACATTTAACGTATAAGTCAGAGGCAGATGTAACGCTTATTCAGGAAACACATATGACTATAGCTCAATGGGAAAAAGAAGCAAAAAAGAAATGGGTAAAATCAATCATAGCCGCTGGAAGCGAAACCGCATCTAAAGGGGTAGCAATAATAGTTAAGAATTCTTTTAAAGGTATTATGAAAGCAAGCGATTGAGACCCTAATGGCAGGTGGTGTTATTTAGAGTGCTCCTTCCCTCCCTTCAATAGGAACATTTTAATACTGAATGTATACGGTCCATGTATGTACCAGAATGAGTTCATTTATGACATATACTCAATCCTAGATAAATTTCCAAAACATATATACCTAATAGGGGGAGAATGGAATACGACTACTAGACCTGAACTTGATAGAACAAATAAAGAAAATAAACAATCCTCCGATCTAACAAATCTCATTAATGATCTAATAATAGAAGATTTCAATTTATTTGATCCCTTTGAAATCTTCAGACATGAATACGGAACCAGTAAATTTACATTCTTCTCAACCCCTCATAAAACCTGGTCCAGAATTGATTTCTTCCTAATCTCAACGTACTTCAAAAAAATTTGATATCAAGTTTCAAACAGATCCAAGAACTGTATCTGACCACGCAAAAATCAGCCTAGCAATAAATGTAAACAAACCAAACATGGACAAACAGTACAGAATAAATTGGTCCCTGAATCAAAACCTCTTAAAAAAACAAGGCTTTATCTCAGGAAATAAAAGAAATCCTTATACAAACTAACAATAACTTAGAAGCAATAAATATCCCCTTAGGCGTACAGTGGGAAGCAACCAAGGCAACAATTAGAGGTATACTAATACAAAAAGCATCAACTCTTAAAATACAAGCTGAATTTCATATGGAAAATCTAGAATCTAAACTAAAAAAGCTGGAATTACAAATGCAAATCAGACATGACCCGGATCTAGAGAAACAAATCATCTCTGTACAAAAACAAATACAAGAAATCCAAATGAATCAGCTCTCTCTTACTGATATTAAACTCCTGCATAAATATGCCGAGTGGGCCCAAACCCCCTCAAAAATCCTTGCCAGAATAATAAACCTAAACCACCCCTCTTCCACAATAAAACAAATTATACACAAAAGTAAGCCATTCAATTCTGAAGAGGAAATTATAAAAATATTTGAAAAAGTTTATCAAGAGATCTATGGCCCACACCCCACGGAAAATGAAACAGAAATTAATAATTTCTTAGATGACCTGGAATTCCCAAAGATAACAGACATACAGATAAATACTCTAAAAACATCAATAACTGAAGAAGAAATATTTCTAGCTATCAGCAAACTGAAATCAGGCAAGTCACCGGGCCCTGATGGCTGCACACCAGAATTTTACAAAACATTCATGAAACATCTAACCCCAATCCTACTCAAAGTATACAATCACATAATAAAATTTGGAATCACTGATCTATACATTAACAATTCCAAAACGATCTTTATCCCAAAACCAAATACACCTGGCAATGATACCAGCGATTACCGCCCAATCACATTAATCAACGTGGAAATAAAAATACTAGCATTAATATTGGCCAACAGAATGAATAAAGTAATTTCTTATATCACATCCGCTGAACAATTAGGCTTTATGAACAATAGACAAGTCTGGGACAATACATTAACAATAGAAGCAATAATAAATATGACAGTCAAAGACATCTCCCCGAAGTACGCTCTCTCTGTGGACGCACAAAAAGCTTTTGATAGAGTTAATTTAAACTTCATGTTCAATATATTAAAATGGTTTGCTTTACCCGAGGAGTATATAACCATGATCAAAGTCTTATATAATAGGGCCACCATTACACTATATATAAATAAAAAGACCTCACATCCTATACATATAATAAATGGAACTAGACAAGGTTGCCCGCTTTCCCCATATCTTTTCAACCTCTACTTAGAAGCTCTGCTGTTAAAATTGAGTCAAAAAAACATTCAACCACTCTATCTATATCTCAAAAATACCAATTAAATACACAGCATATGCTGACGACCTCAACATTTACTTTCAACATCCCTCTACTGATCTGGTAAAAATTCTAAATTCCATTGACGGGTTCTCCGCAGTCTCAAACTATGCTATGAACATAAATAAATCCAAAATTTTCACACTAAACCCTCTCAATCATAAGGAGATATTTTTTCCTGACTCAAAAATCAAAATAGAATACTCACTGAAATATTTAGGTGTTATCTTTTCCCACCCACACAAGGAAATGATAAAAGAAAACCTGTACAAGGTTTGGGTTAAAATAACAAAGGACCTGACTAGATGGGAAAAACTTAACCTCTCTCTACTCTCCAAAGCATCAATCATAGAAATGAACATACTTCCCAAAATTTTGTTCAAATTTCAGGCCATTAGTCAACATGTGACAAACAATTTCTTCTATAAAATGGAAACAACACTGAGTAAATTTCTGTGGCACCCGAAAAATGTTAGAATTAGCTATAAAAAACTAACATTACCCAAAGAGAAAGGAGGACTGTCCCTACCTGATTTTCAGACATACTATCACATTGTCAATGCCAATCACATTGTTCGTCTGACCCAATTCGACCCCTCTGACAATTCCTGGTATCCTATCCTATCTTATCTCTAAATAAATTTTCTCCTTTGACTGCCTTTGTCGTCCACGGCTTGTTTTTGGTTTCTACGTTTTGGTTTTGGTTCTATTTTTACAGTTATATGGCAACGGGCGTGAGCGGAACTGACAGTCAATTTAACCCACTGGATATGCCAGGGGTGTTGTTAAACAACTCATCTGCTGGCGACACAATGGATGTAAATTCCACTCCGGTTATGGGGTAGTTCTTGGGATGTTTTTGCATTCAAACTTGATGGCATCTTTTTAAGACTAGACAAGCTGGATATAGACCAACGTGGTCTACAACAAACGGTACTGTCTCTATCCGAGTCAGTAAGATGGCAAACAAACAACGAGATGGATAGAACGTTTATTTCCCCTGACCTTAGTGTGGATAGGGTGTTAGCTGAAAGACTTCACACTAACAATGGAGCAGGGCCACTTAATGCTGTGAATCAACGTGGTTGCAGCAATGCTGTCGGTACGCCTTGTGTGGACACTAGGAACAACGTGTGTATTAAAACGCATCCTACACGTGTAATTAACTACACTACAATACCAAATACGAACACGCATGGTGACAGCATCAACGAAGTGGATCTTAATGAGTTTAATTTAAACCAGCGTGTGCCTACAGGTCAATTGGGACGAACAACTGAAGTGTTACCAACTACCAGAGATGTTGAGCTCGAAGGCTCCCACCAGGATGTACCGAGGACACTTTCTGGACCATCTAGGAGTGGACTGCCGAATTCAAAAGGTACCATAACAATTTCCTCACTCAATACTTGGTTAGAGAATGGGTTTTGTTTCAACAGTGTGAATACTGCTGAACCTACTGGCAACAGTGGGGGGCTAACAACAGAGGAAGATGATAGTTTAATTGGTAACAAATTAAAGTTATTTGATTCGTGCCTAGTTAAACTTAAAAAATTACAGCTGGAAATCTCCTACTTCCAAGAATGTCTATCTAGAAAGATAGTTCCCAAAGGCTTAAGACGAGTATCATACCCTACTGGTTTGGAAAATGGGTCTGCCTTCCATAAAGACCTGGTATCTTTATTTGACCATCAAGGATTTGAGCTGATTGAGACTATTATTAAACATTATACTATCTCGGTCAGTGACCTTTCTGGTTATGTAATGGAATTGGATACTAGTATACAAACCCATTATGAATTTGGTCGATACAAATACGACTACGACCGTATATTTAACAGTATTGATCAACACATGTCCAAACTGGAGTCTAACAAAATTAAAAAACTTGATAGGGACATTAAAGCATACGGTTTGGGAACTGCTTACCCCATTCCATCTGTGGCTCAAGTTTGGGGCAAGGGAATGGTAAACCCTAAAAAATTTTACCTACATAATAAGGACCTGAATGTCGTACAACAAGGACCTTGTGACCTTGTTGATGACTGAGTCCAACAACACTAGTTTTGACTTAGGGCCACCTAATCACCAAGGACAGGGGGGTAGGGGCACCCCATGGCGTAATAGGCTTTGAAGTGCTCAGCCTGACAGACAACAGACACGAGATTCAAATTTTCAGCAGGGCCCCTTCTCTGGGGCCAAACCGAAGCAGAAGAACTATCAACAAAACCTAGTAAAGGACAAACAGGTTTACAATGCTTACAGGAAATAAATCTTCGACCTGTAACTGGTTCACAGATGAATTTACCTGACAATTATGACTTGTCTGACTCGACTATGGATATGACTGAGTCTGTATCTGTGTCCAACAGGGGTAATTTAGAATCGCCTAATTCTGATATTATTTTGAATGACTTAAGTTTTGTTTCTCACGAGTCTGTTCCTTTGGGGAGCAGTAAAAGTGTACCTTCTATTATTTTAAATACTGAAGGTGACTTTAAAGTATATAACTTTAGTAATACAGAAATTGGGCCTGAAATGGTCGACCTTTTGTCTAAGGGGCTTACTTTTATCCCATCAAAACAATGGGACTTGACTGATACAATTTTGGATATCAAATTGTTTGTTAGGAAATTAAACCTTCAGGTTTTGATGGGTGGTGTTTTTGGTTCTACTGATAGTCTTTATGTTCCTAGCACTTACAATCCACCATTGCATCCTGCCCTCGATCTGTTCGAGAAATGTTGTGAACTGGATATAAGACATGTGAATACCTATAAGAACAATAGGAATACCTCTACTAACTTGAGTAATGACGAAAGGGAAATAATGTATTATCTTACTACCCAAGGACTTAGGATTTGCAAACCTGATAAGGGTGGTGGGCTGGTTGTCTTCAGTATGAGTGACTACCATGATAGGATGAATGAACTACTCAATACTGAAGCATATGCACACAGTTCCCGTAGTGAGGTAAATAGAGCCTACAGTATCATTAGAAACTGCATTAAGGACTTGTTCATCGATGGCCTGATAGATCAAAAGACATACAACTATCTGGTAATGTCATTTCCTAGATACCCTTGTATTTTTGGCATCCCTAAAATACACAAGAGTATTGAGAATCCACCATTAAGACCTTTGGTGGACAGTTGGGGATCCCCCACTTACTCTTGTGCTAAGGTGTTGGATGCCATTTTACAAAAATATTTGGCCAAGGAGACTCAAATTTGTAAAGATTCTTGGACCTTTTTGAAGAACATCGACACCTTGTCTTTTGACAAGAGCTACAACTTCCTCACAATTGATGTAAAAGACCTTTACACTAGTATTCCCCATGAGGTAGCACTAGAATGGGTAGGACCTCATGCTTAAGAAACATAAAGCCCCTACTAGGGAAATTGATTTAGTATCTGTTCTTTTGGACGTAATACTAACACAAATAATTACTTTTTCCACTGCGATGAATTATTTTTGCAAAAAATAGGTGTTGCTATGGGCTCACCCTGTGGGGGAAGTCTAGCAAACTTGGTAATGGCATATTGGGAATCGGAATTTGTCTTTAAAGGCAATGTGTTCTTCGAGTCCTTTTTATTCTATACAAGGTTCCTGGATGACATTTTTATCTTATTTAAAGGTAGTGAGAGCGATAGTCACCAAGTTATTGAATACTTCAATCACACCACTACATTCCTGCAATTTACTTATATGTTCCACTGTAATTTTATTGATTACCTTGATATCCATCTAAGTAAAAATTATAACTTAAATGTGTTTACTGCAAACATCTTTAGAAAATCTACATATTCTAACACTTTCCTCCACTATACCAGCTGTCACCCTCACTACCAGAAGAAATCTGTTGTGAAGGGGCAGCTGGTAAGAGCTTCCAGAATGGTCAGCCTGGATGAGGATTTCATAAAGGAATGTGCCTATATATGGAAAATGTTTATACATAGAGGTTACCCAGTAACTTTCCTTGACCCGATAGTCCAGGAGGTAATGGATAAAAGACATAATAATGTGTACTTACCACTTCTGAGGATTAACACTGAAAATGTTATTGACGATAATGTTGCCAACTTGGCTGAAAAGAACCAGTGTGACCAGATAGTGAGTAATGTACTAAATAGTGGCCAACTTAACAATGGTACATCTACTGTTAAATTTATCACCACCTTCAGTATAACAAGCACCTTGTGTTCATCTATATTGAAGAAAAATTGGGACTTGTTTAAAATACAACCTGAATTATATGAAAAATTAGGGGACCATCCTACGATAGTTTACAGGAAAGGGTTTAACATCAAAACCCTGTTAGAAAAGCATGACATGCCTACAGTGAGATGTCCTGGCATGTATAAATGTCAGAACTGTAACTATTGTAAACATGTCCAGGAGGGCAATTCTTTTAGCCTGAATGGACAAAAATTTAAGTTAAGGAACAAATTTGATTGTAACACTACCTACATTACCTATCTATCCAGGTGTACATCCTGTCTAGCATTTTACATCGGTAAAACCGAAAGAAGACTACGTGAAAGGATGTATGTATGCTATTAGAAAAGGGAAACTCGAGAACGCACTTGCTAAACACACGGCGGCCTACCCAGACCATGCTTTTAGATTTATGGTAATTGACCACGTAAAAATTGACCCGAGAGGGGGGCCCTAGAAATTTGAAACTGGAGGAATTGGAATTGAAATGGCAGGTGAAATTGAATGCATATAGCTTCCCAGGACTAAATGAGTCTTGTTCAATTGGAAGTCTATTAAAATTGAACAGTTTGAAGAGATAAAGGTTTTGTCACTTCATATTCTTTATGGTTATATGTTTATGTGTATAACTTTGTGAACTTTTTTTATTTTTAGTTCAACGTTATTATAAATTTATTAATCATGATTTTCATGACATTAGGTATGTCTAACCCACTATAAACAATTCAATCTACTAAAACTTTTATCAAGTATATGTGTTATTTAGTAACTACACATACTTTTTAAGTATTTTATATTATGGTATACCACACACATAATTATTTTATGTCCCTATGGGAAGCTGAGAGTACCTTTAATATGTTGGATCTGATATTTGGACTCTAAATATTGTGCTCATAGTATGAATAACACTAAAACAACAACAATATGGAAATATACAATACATATGTTTTGAAAATGTTAGTTTTCTTTTTAAATATATTATTACTATTATATACATTATTATATTTATTTACTTCTATATAATTACAAGTATACTAAACATAAACATTTATACATTTTTTAAATTACTTTTTATAAATTGCATTCAACTATGAACACGTTTATGTAATCTAGAACAACTTTGGGGTCTTTGATGCTTTAACCTCATATATTATGATTTATGTAAGCTTTGAACCATGAACTAACAATATAATACAGCTAGGGATACCAATTGTTGAAATTTCACTATTATTGTATGCTAAAACAATTTATTTAAATGTTGCAACATTACTATACCGACTTTGTATTAACAAGTCAACTTGACTCATGCACTTGTGCTGTTTATATGTTTTTTAGAGATTAGATGTTTGCCATCACTTACGATCATTGGGGCTTTAAAAAGTTTTTTTTTAAAACCCCTATCATTTTAAATTGTACTAATTGAATTAATTATATGACGTAAATGGATGTTTAGCCTTTTTAACGGTTATGTTGCCAGTGGCTTTTGTTTCTGAAGAAGTCAGCTCATACGTGCTGACGAAAAGCGCTTTAAATAAATTTTCTCCTTTGACTGCCTTTGTCGTCTACAGCTTGTTTTTGGTTTCTACGTTTGGTTTTGGTTCTATTTTACAATTCTTGGTATCCTCTCTGGATAAAAATATATCACCAACACTTTAACACCTCTATTGTTAATCCCAAAGCTATTCCTTTCCTTAGCAGTAAAATTCTAAGAAATCTTAATATACATCCGATAATAATCAACAAAGTAACAAGTTTTCAATTCTTTATCTCCTCCTTAAATATAAGGAACTCTCTAATTATGGCACAACCGATACACATGAACCCTGAATTTAAATTAAATAATAATATGTTAAATCTAGAAAAATTTCCATGTATTAAAAACTGTACAGTATGGGATTTCTACCAAATAAAAAAACAACCTATTGATCACATTGTTGAGCAATTAACTGCAAGTAACAAATACCGCCTAATCATTAAACAAATACTATATTTAGTCAATCTAAAAACATCTGGAATAATGGTAACCATACAAGAAACTCAGCTTTACCAACAACTTATTTCCTGTTTACTACAAAAAACTAAAATGCTTTCAAATACGTATAAACTAATCACCCGAGCTAAAAATCACAATGAATTATTATTTTCAAAATACTGGGGGACCAAAAATGTAAATTTGTTTATTGATCAAAAATTAGCTGCGATACGCATAACCACAAAACTCACACCTTTTAAAAAACTCATATATACTCAA
Organism: Protopterus annectens; assembly: GCF_019279795.1. Taxonomy (NCBI): domain Eukaryota; kingdom Metazoa; phylum Chordata; order Ceratodontiformes; family Protopteridae; genus Protopterus; species Protopterus annectens. Next base: position 483,037,061 of record NC_056731.1, read on the forward strand.
ATCATGATTAATAACAACGCTTATCATACACCATCTTTTCTAAATAAAATAAACCCCAATTCCTCACCATTTTGCTCCACTTGTCCCAATGAAATCGCTGATACTCTCTATATTTTCTGGTCCTGCAAAACTGTCCATAAACTATGGTGCTCCCTAAGAGTGAAATTGGAGAAATCGGGCTATATGAAATCCACCCTATCATGGGAAATGTCCATTTTAAATATTTTCCCCAATGTCTACACATTAGAAGCCAGACATATTATAGTAACACTTAGTGCACTACTTAAATCTTAAATTGCCCTTAACTGGCTTGATAGAGCTAAAATTTCCTGGTCAGAATTCAAAAATGTAGCTATCAAATATGTTTTGGCCAACAAGTTAAAAACTGTGAGCAAAAAGAAACTGTCTTATTTCAGGAGTTACTGGGGAAAGCTTATAGAAATTCTATCCTAAATTAAGTTAGCCAATTTATAATTCTTAACTCCTTGCAACATTCAAATTAACCTGAATTCTAGTCCCTCATCAAACCAAATGGAGACGGAATACAACATACACAAGCAGTAGATATGAGTTGAGTACCAGACATATGGATGTTCGCTAACTCATGTATATTTTAACTCTAATTCACATCTTTCTATACCTTAATGAGTGACAACCCAGTGTAAATATTGTAAATAGTTTTTTAATAGATAGTATTGACTTATGTTTCATTAGCTTTTTCTCGTCAGCTGGGCAGTTAGTATATCTGAGTAATATCAAGACTATATCACAGCAGCTTAATGTGAAACAGGGTTTGTTAATTTATACTCTACTTCATATTATACTTTCTTTTTGTCTTTATGTTGTTTTGTTGCTAAATTGCTCCTTCATGTACTAATTGTCCATAATAAGCAACGTATTTTGTATTTTATTCTTCCTGCTTGTGAATTGAAACTGAAATAAAAATTTCAATTTGAAAAAAAAAAAGGAGTGACTCAGATAACTGTGAGTAGTAGACCACCGAGATACAGAAACAGTTTTGTAAAGTAATTGCAACATGGCAGAGAACAGATCATGCATTCATTTGTGAAGTGTTTTACATGCGTTCTTTCTTCAGTATAATGAACATGTGTTGTGGCCATTGCCTAAGTCAGTAGTACTTGACATTGTTTTATTTTGTATGTTAGATACAGAAGCAGTTAATTCTTGCACTGAAATGAGCTACAGCATGTCAGGAAAAAGTGCTTCCATGTCTTCAGGAGCCAAGTGAGAACTACATCATCAGTCTCTTCAAATTTTTCAGAAAGTTTATAAAACACTGGGAAGGTTCAGTCTCTGAGGGTAAGTCATCGTGGGTGAAAGCAGTGTCAAAGTACAGGATAATTCTCTGGATGATTATATTAGATCAGATATGTATGACACTATTTCCTGTGGCAAAATATTTGTCTAGGATTTTGTGAATTGGGGTGTTCATAACTTTTACTGACTCAGTTTTGAAAGGAAATCAGGTAATGAATGGAAAATGAACTGAAAGGTACCAGTGGCGGCTGATGGCTTCAAATCAAAGGGGGGGGGGCTGCTGGAGACAGCTGAATGGGTGGGGCCAACAGGAAGGGGTGTAGCCATGTTAAAAACCACAAAAACGGGGACTTTAATTAAATACGCTGCCCTGGGTGCCAAACTGTCATTGAGAGTCCAATCAAGACAAAATAAAGTGTAGAAGAAAATAAATATTTCAATGCATTGGCTACATGACAGCTTAATTAATATCTAGATGGAAACAAAAAGGTTGTGAGGCATGAAAAACAAAATTACTTTTTAAATACATTACTGGCATGCCAGTCAAAATCAAGTATAAAAAAACAAGCAGCATTCAACTCAAATCACTTCTCCTTGCACTGCAGTTCTAATTATAATTTATATTCAGCTTTATAAAGGTATCAAGTAACATGCTGAAAGTAGCAATCTCTGTGATACCTCCACTTGTAAAAATGTTTCGTAGCCAAAAAAGACCTGCTGCCTGACAACAGCTATCTACTTGTTTCATGGGGAAAACATGATCAAAGTAAAAAATGAAGAGCAAACAAGAAACAAGCTCAAGATAAATTGCTTAAATGATTACTGCACAGGTTATGGACCACACATGATAGATTGGCATTCTGTTTAGTTTATGGCTAAAGCCCTCAAAGATGACTGCAAGTCTTCAATAAATGTAATGAGCTTCTGAAAATACTGTAATCCTACCCTTTATTACAAATACTGTCATATGCATTTCAATACCCAAGGCTTATACACAATCTAGTTATGTAAATATTCTTTGCATGGCAACAACAAAAAGGCTTTCAATACTGGTAATTCTTTAACAGTATTTTTATTAAAGCTTACTTGCATCTTACAATCTCAGACAAGCTTACCTGATGGTCATTAAAGCATTGCTACTTAAACACAGAGCAACAGGTTCCGTAACAACATGCATTTTCTGACTAAGAAGCATAAATCAACAATATAAAAATATGACAGAAAACCAAAACATTCTGCAAAATCAAGGACAGATGAAAAGCCACTGTAGTACTTGTGTCTACCTTATATGGGAGGATACTCTGCACACTTACACTGCATAACTGCTCCTTGCCTTGCTTGGACACATCCGGAGTCACTACGTGGGGGTGCAATAAGTATGTCACGATTTGAAATATCTCTGGCTGACGGTGATGGCCCTGACACATTTGTCATACCTCTCAACCTCAAAGCAAGAAATCTGGACAAAGCCATGAACAGAAGAGGGACAAAGGCCCAAAATAAGGACAATTTTTAAATATTGCGCTTATAAACTTAGAAAGCTAATAGAATAGTAGGTCTTGCATTAGTATGAATTTTCTGAAGGGTATGAAATCTGAAACTCAAATGTCTGTCATTATTTTCTAACTTCAATCTTTAATGATTTGCCACTAATTTGCCAGAAAACCACAATTTTATGAAAAACGGACAAAAATGTGATGCAAAAATATAAAATAGCCACACAATACAGCTGGGAATCTGTCAAAGAAGGGACACTTTTTTAATATTAGTACTGTTAACTTGAGCAGCTGACAAAATAAGAGAATCTACATGCATTTCTGAAATTAAAAGCAATGTATAACTCTGATCATTACAGTTATTTATTAATTGTACACCCTCCATGTTTTCCCCTAAATTTTTCATTTTGCGGAGGGATTATTAGGAGAAGAGCAACATTTTGAGCCAAAATCGGGGACAGTTGAGAGGTTTGGATATATCTATTTCTATAAAGAAATTTATTTGCTCTACCTCTCAACCTCTTAGCGCAGGAAATCTGGACAAGGCCAAATATATTGGGGGAACATACAAACAGTACTAAAAATTGATCTTGTATAAAATTAGACAGTTGACAGAATAACAGGTCTTGCTTTGGCATGCATTTTTCTGAAAGGTATGAAGTCTGAAACTCAATGTCTGTCATTATTTAGTGACTTAATTCCTAAATGATTTGCCAGAAAACCACAAATGTTATGAGGAACAAACCAAAAACAAAATGCAAAAATCTACTCATTCTGCAAAAAACTGGACAGTTGAGAGGTATAGTTCAGCTGGGGCTGAGTTTGCCGCCCTTCCCCCCTCACAAAATCATGGTCAAATGGGGCTTCCCCCCTGCAGCTATTCCAATGTCCCATTACTTGGCTATTTCGCCCCATTTGCCATAAACACTGTAATGTGCATGCTGCTTTACTTCTACGATGATTTGGATTTCATTTAAAAGTTTTATTTTACATTTTACAGCATAGACACTAATAGACATCTGCTAAACAATGCAATGCAGACTCGCAATGAAAATAGACTTCGCATTAAAACTTCTCTGCCCTTGAAACTCACATTCATTGAAACAGCATCAAAACCCACATTCAAAGAAAATACATCTGGCCAAATTAATTTGGGCTGTTTTCAAATCATAGGCCCCTTGCACAGGAAACATACATGTGTTCTTTGATATACCTTCCTGATTGTATAAAATTATATTCCTTGTATAATACAGTACAGTTGTTAGAGGGCATTTTAAATGTATTGTTTTGAACATTTTTCCAGTAAACAATGAAACAAATTGCATGCACCAATGATGACAAAACTGCCCAGTTCAGAACATTTCCATCATAAAAGTCTACTCAAACTTCTACAATCTACCAGTATCAGTGAATACGCACAGTCTATGCAGAAGTAAAAGTCATCTAAATAATTCCACATTAAAGAGATCTGTAACTAATGAAGAGGTTTATGCTAGCACACAACTTCATATTTCAATGTTTCATCTACAAATAAAGTGCCTTTTGCTCTTGATGAATAAATTGTCTATGCTACATTAAAAATGATAAGCTAGTAATATTGCAATAGGGAATGGATGGCAAACAGATAACAGGTTCATCGTTACTAGGTATCTCCGCCAAAGAGGAAATTCTCAGGACTGCAGTATCCACACCTTTTAAAAGTACAACACAGTACAGTAATGCATCTATATACTATGGGAGTAGAACCCACAGTCTTCTGCATCAAAAGCAAGTACACTATCTGTTGTGCTATTAACAACACAAGCAGCCACAGCATAAGCAGCACTAAATTTCTCTTCAAGCTCTCAGCTCCTTGTAAAATGCACTCGACACTCAACTGTATCTCTCAGCTTTGAAGCACAAGAAATCTGGAAAAAGCCAAAATGTATGGGGGGGGGGCAAAAGCCCAAAAACTAGGGGCACATTTTAAACATTGCTTGTATAATCTTGGAAAGTTGCTAGAATAAAATGCTGTGTTACCCCCATGCATTTCACTGCCAAGTCTTGAACACAGGACCTTGTGCACTACAATCAGAACAACATACTACTATGCCAAATCAGCTGTTTCTTGAAAGACAGGTAGACTGAAACTTAAATGGCTATCATTTAGTGAATTCAGTTCTCACCATAGCTCTCAACTTCTTAGCACAAAACAACTAGACAAAGCCAATAATGGGGAAATACAGCCCCCAAACATATTCATTGAATTTAGTTCTCACCATAGCTCTCAACCTGCTAGCACAAAAACCTGGACAAAGCCAATAATGGGGGAATATAGCCCCAAAAATAGGGACAAATTTCAAATATTGATCTTATAAACAGAAAATTGCTAGAAAAAAGGTTTGTGTTACCATGTCATTTCTGAAGAATATGAAGTCTGAAATTCAAATGCCTGTCATTATTTAATAAATTCAAAATCCAGGAAAATAGCACAGATTTTTATGAGGAACAGAACAAAAAACGAGGCAAAATTTTCACAAGTGGTGGTGGGTAGGGAGTTCAAGTGCTTGCTACCTACTCCTAAAGTACAGGGTTTGAGTCTAGCCACCAGGTATATTTCCTGACTTCTTTCTAACTACTGGGGCATTTCACACACACACACATGCAAAAGCTGGTTAATTGGACTCTTTAAATAAGTAATTTCATGGTTTAATAGCTGTCTACTAAACAAGAGCTTCATAGTATTAGGTTCTAATCCACTGATTGACATTGGTACTGCAACCCAATGCATTCTCCAGTTTTAAGCCCACTGTTTTTTTTCACTTTTCACTAACAGATGTCCTTGGGATCTGATGCACACATTTTACTGGACCGTGTACACAGGCAGTTTAGCTATCACTAGAGCAAACAAAAAACCCACAGAATTAATGTGTTGCAAAAAGTCTTTGTCTGTATTTGGAATTGCCTGGTTAAACACAAGTTCCACCTTACAACTAGCACATAGATCTAAATCTACTCTCACTTTATTTGGTACAGTGAAGAAAACTGCCACCTGATCATTACTAACCATTAAAGACTTAAATAGTATTCCTTTAGTCTGTGACAGGTACCAAAAATTACTTTGGCATGGTCTTAAATCATTTAAGCGTATCCCAGAAATTACTAAATTCTACTCATTGAAGCAAGAAAAGCTACTGTAATTAATGTTTCTACTACCCAGACTGCAGTATGCATTGCTTACTGGCTCCCTAATGTCTGTACATACTACAGATTTGTTACAAACTATTGACAATTTCTCAGTTTTAATCACCTATCCAAGCCTAGTGAGCATCACTGTTTAACATTTCATAAGTCCAAGTGGTACATATCAGTGGCAGAGCCGCCTTTCTACAAAATACTCTTACTTTCAAATTGAATGAAAAATAATAGCCACATTTAGAGAATGTTTGTGGTACACAACAGAAACCACAACCAACAAGGTCATAATGCCACACAATTTGTAAGGCCTAACTTTACACAAGTTTGCACAGAAAGAGCCTTCTATAAAATTGCCCCATCTTCATGTAATAACACACACACACACACACACACACACACACACACACACACACACACTTCCGTTAGTATAAACAAGCAGTACCTACTTTCAGGCCAAAGCTCCAGTTTCATACACAAAACCCCGCAAGACAGCCAAAGTCCTGTAAGTTCTGTCTTTCCCGCGAGAGCAGCAGGCTCCAGCCTGCAGACGGTGCAGTCCAATCCCCTTCCAGTCTATGCAGTTGTAACTGCATAGACTTCTGGAATCTTTGCTGTTGCAGGCTGTCTTCCGAGTCCAGATCATCTTACCAGCAGTCCGGATCCGTGCGCATGCTCTGGACTGGTTCAGTAGCAGTCCAGACTCGGGAAATTGCCACGAGTGCAGATGCGCAAGTTACGGACTCGGGTAATGCATGGACATGCCGCAGGTGTGCATGCGCAAGTTTCGGGAACTCGCGTTTGTTTTTATTTATTTTTTTTCCTTTGTTTTCTTTTGTTTTCTATTCATTTCTTTTCCTTTGTACAGCTGGGGGGGCTGCAATCCTGCAGCCCAGTAGCACGAGCCGTCCCTGAAAGGTACTGTACTTTAAAAGTTTGGCTTGTTTATATATTAAGGAAGGAGCTCATGTGTGAGATGAAACATCTTAATAGTCCTTGTTGTGTACTTTGCATTTCTTTGTAGGTTTGCAGGCATCCAGTGTACAGATGTGTTTTCCTGTGATTTTTTTTTTCTTGTTAGTGCCTCCACTGAAGAGCATATACAGAAACAAAGTTTTTGTTTCTGTATATGCTCTTCAGTGGAAGCAAATGCAGTTGTATTTAATTTTGTTGTACTGTTAGGGAAATTATCACCTCTTGATACTTGTTTTCATTTTTTTTAAACCAGCCGTCAGAGAGTTATGTGTGCTTGATGACACAGAAAACACAGTTAATGAATGTAGTGCCATCAAAGAAGTCAGTCAAGGTAGTACTATCACTGTAGTCAGCGGCTCAAAAGATAACCTAGAAAGTGAGAGAAGTACTGTAAGTGTTGTCAGTTATATCAGTAAGAAGTATTCAGATGAAATCGGTGACACTATCTGTTCACTGACAGATATTAGTGAGTACATCATATGTACTAATACTACAGATAAGGAGAAAGTCATTGTCATAAATCATCGCAAACCACATGACAGTTTCCGTTTTCCACTCAAAGCCTTCACAGACAAAAGAAGAAAATCAGGAAGTTCCCTTCGCCAATGTCAACTCTCGTGGCTATAACAGTTTATTTTTCTGGCATATTCAGTGAAACAGGATGGGTTGTATTGTTTAGCCTGTGTGTTACTTCCAACACCAGCACAGACAGAATGGGCAAAGTTATTCATTGAGCAGTCATACTGTAAATGGAATCATGCTAAAGATGACATTCAGCGACACTCAGAATTAGAGTACCACAAGAAATCTGAGGCAAAATTACATGCTTTCAGAATCACAAGTGACAATCCAAGTCAGAGTGTGGAATTTGGAATTTCAAATGCTACACAGCTGCAGGTGGCCAAAAACAGAGCTCTGCTAACCTCTATTATAAAGTGTCTGGAGTACTGTGGAAGGCAAGGGATAGCACTTCGTGGACATAGAGGTGACTGCACATCTGTCTGTACTACCAACAAGGGAATCTTCAGATCTCTAATTGATTTCCGAATTGACACTGGTGACAGAGACTTACAAACCAACTTGCAGACATGCCAAAAGAATGCAACATATATTTCAAAAACTGTGCAGAATTAATTGCTAGAGTGTATTAAAGAATACATTCAACAGCAGATAATAAAAAAAATTAAGCAACAGCTTCTTGGACCCTTTTATTCCATCCAAGCAGATGAAATTGCACATATAAGCAACTAGGAACAACTTGGAGTTGTACTGCGATATGTGAAGAATGGCCATCCTGTGGAGAGATTCATATAGTTTATTGCCTGTGAATCTGTGACCGGAGAGGAGATCTGCAATAAGTTGGTTGCATGCCTAACAAAGTTAACATTGAATCTTGGGCACTGCAGAGCTCAAGGGTACGATGGTGCTGGAATCATGGCTGGAGCACAGAAAGGCTGTGCAGCTTTGTTTCAAGAAAGAGTGCCACATGCTATTTTTTTTCCATTGTGCTAGTCACCAGCTGAACCTTCTGCTGTCAAAGGATTGCCAAGTTCCAGAAGTACGAATAATGTTACATGTAGTGAAGGAAGTTGGTTTTTCAAGTACTCCCCAAAAAGGCAAAGATGCCTAGAGGAATCAGTGCAGTACATGAATTTACAGCGAAAGGCAAGAGGCCAAAACCTTAACAAAAAACAGAAGCTTAAGCTGCTTTGTGAGACCAGATGGGTGGAGAGACATACAGCCTTTGATGACTTCTTTCATATATATGAAGCACTTCTTCACTGTTTAGACAATATTATGAATAACACAGGACCACAATGGAAAGGAAAAACTTTGACAGATGCCAGTGGACTTTACAGTTCAATTACTAAGTCATGCTTTATTGTTTCTTTGCAGTCAGCAAGGTTCTTCTTTAGCTTTTTTTAAGCCCCTTAGCAAACTTCTGCAAGGATCGTCACAAGATATACTCTATGCATATGAACAAGTCAGCTGTGTGCTTGGTGAGCTGCAGGCTATTCATGCAAACACTGAGCATGAGTTTAGGAACATTTTCAGAGATATGTCAGAAATGGGGAGCTTCTGCAGTAAGGCTGAATTAACCCATGTTTCTGTAACAAGCAAACTATGATGGACAGCGTTGATGGACAGACTTCAGAAGTGTACTGGAGAAGAGCAGTTTTTATTCCTTTTCTGGATCACTTCATTCATGAACTTTCCAGCCGATTCACTACAATGGCATCAACAGCTATTCAAGGATTCACACTTATTCCATCTAACTTGAACAGCTTAACATTAGAAAGAGAGAATTCTCTTAAAACCTTTTTTTACTTGCCTTCACCGACAACATTCCAGCAAGAGCTCAGACTGTGGAAAAGAACATGGGAAGCTTTATCAGCCAAACAAATGTCAACATGTTCCCAAACATTTCATTCATATTAAATACCCTCTTACTCACTTCAGTCACAACTGCTGGAGTAGAGAGGGTTAATTCAGCCTTAAAACTGAAAGTCTGAGCTCCAGAGTATTATGGGACAAGAGCGCCTTAACAGTTTAGTGCTGCTATTCATGCATAGAGACATCCCTATAGACTATTCTTCGGTATTTGATTTATTTGCAGTAAGACACAAAAGAAGAATGCTACTTACTAATCCACTTAATTAAGAACTGAACATTTGTATGATTGAAATTTGTGACAGACACTACAGTACAGTATGGGAAAATGGAGGACATCACAAAATGCTTAGTGTTACACTCACAAAACAAAGATTTGGTAAACAGACTGACTTGCTCTGCACTCATGCACAGTTTTCTATGTATCTTTATGGCTGTTTATCATGGGAAGCAGTGTGCTGTTTTATGCTGCTTGCATCACTCATACCAGCTGAGGATAGCTACATGAGAGGCTGGGCAATGGAGATTTACACTCATTCCGTGGATGGTAACAGGGGAAACAATATTTACAAAAGGAAGATTTCCTGTCCTCCTTGTAAATAGAGTTCAGCATCTAGAAACATGTGTGTAAAGGGAGAAAACCATTGAATTACAATATATTGCCTTTTTGAAGAGACATGAAGCTATGGAAAAATGTCAAGGTTTACAAAATAGCTAAATGACTGACTTTTTGACAATGGCTTCAGAAGGAAGAAAGAAGACAAAATTCCAGTATTAGGATTGATGAAGTCCTGAAAACATTCCTGTCATTACCCCAAGGATCTGTTGCTAAAAACAAAAAGTACATAATAATTCTGTGTGATTAAAGGTTTTATAACAGAAAATGACCCTTGATTTCAACCAGTGAAAGAACTCATTTACTCCAAAGGCAATCTAAAGACTCAGAGAATTCAGTGAAGTCAGAGCAATACCATCACAGAAGTCATCTACTCCACATGCAACATAGAAAGTAATAGAAGTGCCAGTAGTCAGAGCACTACCATCACAGATGTCATCTACTCCACAAGAAACATAGAAAGAAAGAGAAGTACTAGTAATCAGTCAGAGCACTACCATCACATAAGTCATCTACTCCGCAGGAAGCATAGAAAGAAAGAGAAGTACTGGTAGTCAGTCAGAGCAGTACCATCACAGAAGTGTACACCACAGGCAACACAGAAAGTTCTACAAGTACCATCAGAGAAGTCAGTCAGAGTACTGCCATCACAAAAGTCATCTACTCCACAGGCAACATAGAAAGTAAGAGAAGCACCAGTAGTCAGTCAGAGCAGTACCATCACAGGCGTTGTCTACACCACAGGCAACACAGAAAGTTCTACAAGTACTATCGTCAGAGTACTGCCATAACAGAAGTCATCTACTCCACAGACAACATAGAAGGTTCTAGAAGTACCATCAGAGAAGTCAGTCAGAGTACTACCAACACAGAAGTCATCTACTCCACAGGCAACATAGAAAGAAAGAGAAGCACCAGTAGTCAGTTAGAGTACTACCATCACAGAAGTTGTCTACTCCACAGGCAACATAGAAAGTTCTAGAAGTACCACCAGAGAAGTCAGTCAGAGCACTACCATCACAGAAGTCATCTACTCCACAGGCAACATAGAAAGAAAGAGAAGTACCAGTAGTCAGTCAGAGTGCTACCATCACACAGCCCATGTACTCCACAGACAACATAAAAAGAAAGAGAAGTACTAGTATTCAGTCAGACCACTACCATCACAGAAGTCATCTACTCCACAGGTAACATAGAAAGTCCTAGAAGTACCATCACAGAAGTCAGTCAGAGCACTACCATCCCAGCACTCATCTACTCCACAGGCAACATAGAAGGTCAGAGAATTACTGTTAGTGAAGTCAGTCATGGCAGTTGTCAGTATAAAGCATGCAATTGAAATTGGTGACTCTAACTGTTCATTGAGGGATTTTACTGAGTAAATCACATGTACCAGTATTACAGACAAGTATAAAGTTATCATACATCATTGAAAACCACAGAATTTCTACTTTTCACACAAAGTGTTCAAAGAAAAGTTAAGTGAAACTGAAAGTTCCCTATGACAATGTCAGCACTTATTGGTAGACCAGTTGAATTTTATGGTATATTATCTCAAAAAGGATGGCCTGTATGGTTTAGACTATGTGCTGTTTACAACACCACCAAAAGAATGGACAAATGCAGATGCATCCACCTTTTAGGTGGAAAAAACAGAAGATATTACATTCACTGTAGGTGACTGAAATGCTGGAATACTAGGCAGGTTTGGCATTGGTATATTAAATGAAGCAGACATAAGACTGATTTTCTGCCAAGGTAATTCAGAGGTCACATCAAACACTATCTTGCAAAAGCCTAAGAGATGGCTTTACATGGGGATATCATCACATGGACGTTACCACAATAAGATCAACAATATCCTTGTCAATCAGAGATGAAAGAATTCTATACAGTCAGCAAAATCAAGATCCAGAGCTAACTGTGGCAGAGACTATCCGATTCTTACTGTAAAGTTTAAACTTACAGAAAACAAGAAAAATGACTAGGCCAGTCAGGTTTCAACTGAGCAATACATCTACTAGAGATGAAGAGCCAATATAAGAGATTAGGCATGATGGACAGAGTACATGAACTATGGATAGAAGTGTGAAATATTAACCAGGAAGTGGCAAAAAATAATTCTAAATAGAAGATTACTATGGCAAAATGATTGTGAAGGCTTTATAAGTGGCTGAGGAAAGAGGAATATCTAAAGACAATGAGGATCAAACATCTTGAAGAGTGAAGTTAAATGGACAATAGAAAGATTTGCTAATATGGCTGAACCATCAGCTGAATTGTTTAAAATCCTGCAAAATGATAGTGTAACAATGCTACATTTAAGTTGCCAGCAGCTGTGGAAAAAAAGACAGCAGCAATTGTATTTTAACATGTGAGTTTATATTCAAGTCCCCAAAATGGTCGTTCCTACAGAGACTGCTCCAATTATGAATCACACTTGTAGAAAGTACTGCATTCCTCAAATTAGGAGAACTATTTCCCCAGTGCTGAAGCTAGGGTGAGTGCAATCCAAGCTGAGTGAAAGTTCGACATAACAGAAGTTCAGTGTCAAAGAAAACGTGTTGGAAGAGAAAATTACTCAAATTCAGATGACCATGAACTTGGAAAACACTGAAGTTGAAGAAAAAAATTCAATAGACTTTGACTTGAGAAAGAATACAACCAACATTGGCATTTTTGAACTCCTGGAGACCAACACTGCCTCCTCCTCCCACACCCACTCTAGAATTGTTGAAAGGAGAGAAAAGGTACAGTAGGACTTTTGTTATAAAAACACTAATAAAAGATAATTAATTGTGCTTAAAACCATAGAAATAACAGAAAACAATCCAAAAACATTATGGCCTGCTTAGAAAAGTTTTATGAGTTTAGTTATTTGGTACATCCATTAAATAAAGCTTTTACTAATTTATCCAAACATCTGTGCCTCTGGTATATATTTTATGTCGCATAACAATAACACACATTTCACTGTGGTTATTTCCACCTTCAGAGGGTTTCTTTCCAAGTTTATAACAGTGCATATGTCCAGTATGACATGGAAGGAGAATGATGTGACTTGGTATGGGCAATATCATCTTTTCCAGGCTTGCATTGAAACTACTTGTACTATCTGTACATGTGCTGTGTGCTGCACAGGAATTACCTATTTCTACTACTGTATCCACAGCAAAATCATGTGCAACTGAACGTAAATTGATGTCTTTCCACATGTGATGTCAGAGCTTCGTAAGGTAATCTTTTCACAACCACCAAACCCAGTGTCTCACTTTCCCGCTGTCCACTAACCAGACTGCACCGCCCCCAAATTCCTGGATCTGCCACTGCTCAATGCTTTAAAAGTATACTTAAATAAAAATATTACACTCTTTTCCTGTTCCCAGTTTAAATTCAATATTTTGCTTATTAACTTTCAGCAATTTTAATAACAGTCTGACTAGAAGCATTTTCAAACTTCAGTGCATCAACACTTTTCACTTCAAAAGTACAATAAGCAGATGATTTTTTGTTCATTCAAATGCAAATTCAGTTTAAACACAATAAATATTTCTAGAAAAAGGTTCTACAGAATTTATCAATAGCAGGTAAATACTTCATCTCATGATAATATTTGCACACACTACAAACAGATTAACATTTTAATAGCATGGTCTTTTCAGATTGCACTAATGCCAGAATATACTCCCATATAGATGATATTTTCATGTTATTACTAACACAACGACCATTTATATTATTACTCACTTTTTCCTTTGACTCAGTTTAATCTTAATGCACATCAGTTCCCTCAGTTATTTATTTAAACTGTACTAGTAGCTTTACTTGCTCCCCACCACCATCCACAGCTTTTAATAAGGAAAGGTCCATTTTTTTTAAAAGCCCTAAACTATTCTACCATGTATTAATGTATCACATAAATCACCAAATTCAGTCTTTGGTTTTATTCTTCATCTCATTAACACAACATCTAAACTCTCATCTCATTAACACAACATCTAAACTCTCTGTAAGAACTTCTGCCCTTGTAAAGAACTACGAAAAATAAGTTCTTTCTGAGCTCACAATGATTATTAAACTTTTTTTGTAACTGCTGCTATTTGTCTTAGTCCTCTTCTAAAGAAGTAAAAGAATTGTACACTTTCAAATATTCTGCCAAGTGGCATACTGGAATATGGCACACTGTACCTTTTCTTTTCTTGGTTGAGCCACTTAGAAGTAAAACTGGATTTCTAGATGCAAAGCTTCCAGTTTTCTGCTAAAGTTCCACATAGTGACATATCCTGTTGGTTACAGCCGGGACACTTTCATGACTAAAAATTATGCTTCTGAATTTCTTGAAAACAAAAGCATTCTTAATTTCTGCAGATAGATTTCCCCACTCTAATATAGTGCTATGCTATTTTGTCAGGATGGTGAATAAACAACAAAGATACTGTAACGATGCAGCTTAATTTCCATAAGGTTTGTAGTCAAAAGGAACTCACCAGAAGACAGGGTACCACATAACATGTACTTTCCTGTAGAGTAGCTTATTAACACTTAAAGCTACGTATCAAGTGTATAACAGCCTCCAAACAGGAAAGAGTTGTAAAAAGGTGAATGGGAAAATAAAACAGAACAGCAGGACATGGGCAGAGGCCATTAGATGTGTACTATAAATGGAGAAGAAGGGAGAAAGTGCAAGATACAGCCACAAAAGGAAGGGCAAGCAGCCAGAAAGAAAGGTGGAAGAACACATACATTCAGCAACAACAAACGATGAAGGTGAAACAGAGGCAGAAGTAACCATCTAGAAGCTAACATCACAAGAAGGACAGGAGTAAGTAGACAGGGGGGGGGGGGTATTTAACCTGATGAAAAAATGCAGAATATGAAACAGATAAAAAGGTGGCTAGGGTGTTCTAGGAAGACTATGGGAAACACATATTCATATTTTGTTACAGGATGCTGACACTTATGAACTAGTTTCTAGGAATGAAGTGAACATTGCGTACTCTAAGATCAACTTTATGTTAATGGATAACTTGATGCAAGGTGCTATTAACGAGAAATTACACAACTATTTGCATGTCCCAAAACCTAGGATCCCGGTAATTTTTGGGATTCCAAAAGTGCACAAAGGACTGAACCCTTTAAAATTCAGACCTATAGTAGCAGGAGCCGGGAGTATTACAGAGCCTCTAGGGAAATATATTGATCAGACACTAAAAGAATTTGTTTCAACCATAAAATTTATTTGTAAAGACTCCTGGGAATTTCTTAATGATGTCCAACAAAATTTTTACAACCCAGGGATATTAATGGTAACTATTGACATCATAGAGCTATTTCCCAGTATTCCTCATTCAATAGGTATAGATTGGTTTAATGAAATTTTGACAACACAATCTGATCTAAGTAATAACACGGTTAGGCTAATAGTGGAATTTATGGAAGTAGTTCTTGAGAATAACTTCATCAATTTTAATGGAGAAGTATTGCGGCAAAAGAAAGGTGTAGCGATGGGTGCTCCATGTGCCTCAACATACGCGAACATAGTATTATACTATTGGGAAAATAAATACATCTTTTCATCTGGTTGGGCTGAGCATATTACTTACTACAAACGTTACCTGGATGACATCTGTATATTATGGGATGGTGACATGGACAGTTTTTCAAATTTCATCACGTACATTAATTCCACTACAGATTTTTTGGCTTTCACACATAATGTGAGCAAAAATTCTTTACATTATTTGGATGTTTTTTTATTCAAAGATTATGACAACAACTTTTTCCAATCCCAAATATATAGAAAGACGACTTTTTCCAACACATTCTTACATTTTGATAGTGGGCACCCTTTTTATCAGAAAAAGGGTATAATAAAAGGTCAACTCATTCATACATCCAGGATGTCAAGTACTCAAGATTTATTTCTTAAAGAAGTTGACTTTTTAAAAAAACTCTTTCTTGAGAGAGGCTATCCAGTCCATCTTGTGGATAATTTAGCTAAAGAGGTTCTCGACAACAGGGAATCTAAGTATCCACCATTACTTGGGAAAGGCAAGATTTTAGAGCACACTCAAGAGGCTGACCGACAGTTGTCACATAATAACTTTGTGTATACATACACTAAGGACTCCCAACAGGTAGAAAAGACTATTTTGACATATTGGCTAGTTTTGGCATTACAGGAGGACATTAACAAAATTGTACCCGCCGAGCCTGGATTCACAAGAAAGACAGATATTAATCTAAAGGGCCTATTTGAGAATAAAAATAACAGAAAAACACATTCACATTTTTCTAACAAGGTAGGTACCTACAAATGTGGCGCATGCAACCAGTGTGTACACATATATAATAGTAATGGTTTACACATTCCCTCTAGGAACTTTAAGATTAGTACAACAAAATATTTTAACTGTGTATCAAAAGGGGTGGTTTATCTTGGTGTTTGCATGGAGTGTCACAGTTTTTATGTTGGCAAGACCGAGCGGCCACTAAGAAAAAGGATCTATGAGCATTTATACAAAATTAGTAAGAAAAAAGATACTAATGCTTTTTTCAAACATTCAGTGCAATGTATCAACATGTATTTAAAATTCCTTGTCCTAGACCAGGTCACCCAGGATCCCAGAGGAGGGGACTGGGAGACTCGTCTAGAGCATAAAGAACTTTTGTGGCAATTGAAATTAAATGCAGCAAGACCCCCAGGTCTAAATGATAGCATCAGTATAGCAAGTGCACTAAAGCTTAACAGGGAGAAATTATGAGTAAACAAAAAACTGTTTTGAAAATGCCAGGCAGTTAGTTAATGATGATTTTTTTATTTTATGTTATTAACTTTCAACCAGAAGTACATGTTTTTACTATAAGGATTTATATTTAGAATATTTTAAGTGCATATTTATATATACTTTTTAATATTTGTTCTTAGTATTTGCATTTTTAAAAAATTGTTATTTAACACACTGCATGAATTATTAGTGGTTTGCATTAACTACTTATATGTATTTATTTTTATAAGATTTTTTGACACACAAGGTATCTAGATAGTTTTTAAAACAACGTGTTATTGCAGTATTATTGACTTGCAGGGAGTACAAATATTTTAACATCTTAAAAAATACTTTAAAAATACCTTACAAAATGTTCAAACTTTTAACTAATTATCATAATTAATACCAGGAGTGGTCGATTAAGTGATCACCTGATGTATTTATAATAATATAAAATGGCTTTACTTTTCACTGAGCAGTATCTTGATAAAGCCTGGTAGGAACCAGGCGAAAGCGCTTGATTAATTTTTCTGTTTTTATTCATTAAAGTTATTTAACTTCAATTTATTTCTGGTTGTATCACATCTGTGATTCCTGGACTGAGTGTTTCTACCCGTGGAGCTGCTTTTTACCTGTTTTAAGACTATGGGAAAGGAATTCAATGCAGCACAAGGAGGAAGGAAAACTGCAAAGAAGTAGGGAAGATGGAATGATTGGAGTGAAGGGTAATAGATAATAGTTTGAGGTAGGAAATGAAGAAAGAGAGCCAGTGTTTGGATACGGAGTAGGTTTTGATAACTTGACTTGATCACCTTGGGGGGGGGGGTCTAAGAGACTTGACAAAGAAAAAAGGAGCAAAAAGATTACAGTGATCTTCTTCAATCTAAATCTTAGTAAGGTGCGGGAGAAGCTGACCAAGTCAGTCACCAAAATGGAAGGATGGATGCAGTTATGTTGCATGTAAGCATCAATGGCTGTCACATAGCGGAGGGATGTCAGAAGACGGGGGGGGGGTTAGAAGTAGATGTACTCTCAGTGGTTTTATCTGTGGACTCAGCCAGCACTTTCAGTAAAGAGAGGATTAAGAAGTATAACAGCTATGTGCTGAGTGGACAGGAGAGAAGGGCTTGAAACTGGTAGGAGGATTGGGGTGGATCTCACAGACAGACAGACTAGCTCTATGCCACAAATAGGTTCTGCATAAGCCCAGAAGTGACAGCAATGCTTGGTGTTGTGATGGAAAGGTATGTGACTGTACCTTTGAATTAAAATGGAAGATGGGTCAGACTGTCACAGAAGCAGAAAATGGAAGAGCTATGTATTCAGGCAGGAAATAGAAAGATAAAACAAAAGAACACAAACATTTATTTGTCTTTGTTTACCGGGAAGTCAGTCTGGGTAATAACCATTTTCAGCGATTGCCCAAGGAGAAAAGCTCCATTTGCTTACATTGCATTATATTAGGTTCCAGTCAAACACAGAGTAGTTACATTTCTACACAAACAGTAATTACATTTATACATACACATTCTAAGATTTTACAAAGCTGAAAGTTAATAAAGAGAAAGCAGATGTGCAACTTAGTGGATTGTACAGGCAGTTTTTATGTATAAAAATATTTTGTCAGTTCAGTAAGAGGTTAAGAATATTATGTTTAAGGAGAGTATTTGGATAGTATTGTAAAGGAACAGACAAGTGTGACCAGCATTATTATGAAGTGCAAAGAGACTGGACAGAAAGCTAGAGAAGCTGCAAGCAATGAGGCAGAATGGGAGGTTAAATATTCCTGGTACCACAAAAAGAAAAATGGCTGATGACAAGACTGGAAAGAATATGGATGTGTCCGAATGTAGGTTTGCAGGAATGAGAGAAAATGAAGAGAAGAGAGAAATGAAATGTGAAGCTCACAAGGAGGATCACCACAACCAACCATGCTAAGAACATCACTGGCTATGTAACCTGGCAGTTATAGTAGAAGAAGGGGTGAGTGCAGGTAGAATGGTATAGCACTCTTTCTCTTGATTTAGAAATATTAAGAGTGGTGGATGAGAGAATTAAGGATATAATAAAGGAGATAGACAATAAAAATGGCTGATACACATGGGATTAGAATCTGGCTGCAGCAGAATGGGAGATCCCAAGCTTCAGTGCAGAGAAGGAACAGGAATTTACTGAGGTTCAGAAGGATGGTGCAGCATTTGCACTAGAAAGTAGAGAATTCTGTATGTGGTCCTAGCCAAGGTAAAAAAGTTCATGGATGTCCAGCTGAAGATGCCTCTAAACAAAAGTGATCATGCCACCATTTTGCTTTGAGTGTGGGATGGGTACAAAAATGTAAATAAGCATGACAATATTTGATTTTAGAGGACTTAATTATGCTGAGCTGAGGTAACTAGAAATTAGAAGTAGATATATGGAATACACAAGCAAGCTATAGGAATGGATCAGGAATTCAGTTCTCAGACCTAAGGGCAAGGGTTTAAAGACGAAGCAAAAAAAAAAAAGAAGAATGGCAATGTAGATACACAGACATGAGAAGCTAGAAGCTAGGGCAAAAGGCAAGGCACAAAAGAAGTGGAAAGTATGTGATGGGGAGTTGGATGATATGCAATGATACATAGAAGCTGGCAGAGGAGCAACAGAAGTGGTGAGAAAAGCAAAGGTGCAAGTTGAAAGACATCCTGTAGAAAAGGTCAGGAAAGAGAATAATGGCTTTTTAGATATATAACAGAAATAAGTAGTGGAAAGACAGATCTGACCCAGGTTGAGCAAAGATGGGAAAGACAGAGACAGGCAGACAGAGAAATAACAAAAGACTAAGAAAAAGCAAAGGTACTGAATATATACTCTGCATTAGTTTTCATAAAGGAAAACAAGAGAAGGGTGCCATGCTAGGAGAATGGTAGGAACAGTAGAAGGAGCAGTGGACAGCCTTCAGAACAGACAGAAAGATTAGATGAAGATGAAACTGGTTTCTCTAAGGGAGGATAAACCAAAAGCAGGAGATGGGCTACCTCACATATCTGGCCAGTGTGCTACAAGATCCCATGAAGGAGATCTGTAACAGACTATTTGCCAAAACAGGCTGGGCAGTAAATATGATATTTTGCTGTGCAGCAGGCAAGCTGGAAAAATCCAGGAAGCTAATGATATTTTGCTGTGCAGCAGGCAAGCAGGAAAAATTCAGGAAGCTAAAGTACTATTTTTAATAGCAGTGGCATGGAAAGATGTGGACAGAATCCTGAGAGACAAGCCAGTTGCTTTCTGACAGGGCAACAATCTCTAAGACTGAAGCCAACATGGACTCATAACAGCTGATGTTGTCAGTCAAACCTTAACAGTTTAATGCCTTGGTTACAAGAGACTTGACAGGATGACACAGGTAGATGTAGTCCAATTGGGTTCCACCAAGGCCTTTGAGTTAGTACTTCACTAGCAAGCAGAAGGGTCTCTAGAGGGAATGGTGCAGGACTAGGACTAAGGAACTGAAATGTTACATGACTGAAGAGTAGGTCATGCAGGGTTGTGGTGAAAGGGATGTTGGCAGGAATAAGGACACTGACTAGCAATGTATCACAGGGTCAATACTTGGGTCCAAAAGTCTTCAGACCATTTGTTGTAGATATATGAGGGAAAAAAGAACAGGAATAACCTCTTCAATGGTAACCCAAAGACAGCAGTAATAGAGAAAGAAAGGTTAACCAGGTAGACAAAAATACAAGAGTTGAGGTCCACTGCAGCCATATGCAAATTATTGTCCTTGAGCCATACTAGTTATGATCTGAAGTTTTAGCTGAAGGAGAGGAACTAATGTCTGGGGAATTGATCCCACGTGCAAGAAAACCACTAAAAGAAGAGTGAGAGGGAAGTGATATTAGTAAAAAGAATGGTAGTGTGTATCCTCAATGGATAGACTTCACAAGTAAAACAGGCAATGCTTACTCAAATGGGAACCAGTCAGGTCATACACTAAGTATTCTGTGCAGTTCTGGAGTCCAGTGCAGTTCTGGAGTCCAGACAAGAAGAGGGACATCAGATTGCTAGGAGTCGTCCAAATGAAAGCCACCAGAATTGTGCTAGAACTGGTAGTGCTACAGACCAGAAAAAGATGAAGGGGGGATCTGGTATAAGTGCACCATATACAGAAGTAAAGGGTTATTCCTCAACAGAAAGAAATAAGATTGAGCACTATATGGACTAGCTACCCCTGAGATCTCTGGAAGCAACTGCTCATAGGAAGGGTTGTGGGTTTAGGTTATAAAAGTACAGTTGTGCAAAATATTACCATAAGATTAGATATTCTTCTCTTCACTTCTGCATCCAGAAGGAGAGAAAAAAGAAAACAATTCCAGGCCAGGAAGGAAGAAGGAGTATATGTAGAGCAAAGAAAAAAAAGGGGGGGGGTGAAAGGAGGGAGCAAATACTATAACAGTGAAGAGAATGACATCTACTGTTATGGTAATATTTTTACACAACTGTACTACGTCCTTCCATATCACTGTTGCAGTATTCTTTACAAAAAGGACAATACAAAAGCTCAGGATGAAACTTAGAAGGAGGAAGGCACAGAAGAGCCCTCTAGAAATCCATGCAGGATAGCTATCTAACTGGTAATGTTTAGTGAAGGTATGGACAGAAGTCCAAGTAGCAGTCTCGAGGATGGAACTGGTATCCAGTCCTTTGAAAAAAAAAAGCACCAGAGGAAGCAATAGCTCTAGTAGAATTAGCCTTTACAAATATTTACTACGAAAGGAGGATATGGTTTGATTAGAAACTACCAAACCCAAAGATCTGGGATGAAAGAAAACAAGTTACTCAGATTTGCAAATGGCATTAGTCTTCCCCAAATAATATCTGAACTGCCTGTGCAAATCCAAGGTGTGAAAAACCTTCTCACTAGTAGACTGCGGATAAGGTAAAAAGGAGGACAAATTAATATTCTGATTAAGAGACCACTCATTAACCACCTTGGGCATAAAAGAAGGGTTAATAAGAAGAGACACCCTATTCCTATGAAAAACTATGAAAGCAGGAACATCCATAAGAGCCAGGAGTTCAGAGGCTATTTTTAGCTAAAGTAAGGGCCAAAAGAACAGTCTTCCAAGTACAATGTTGCAAGGAAGCTGAAGCTGCAGGCTCAAAAGGAGCGTGAGTCAATTTTTCAAGCACAAAACGGGTGACACAGTGGTGCAGTAGTTAGTGTTGTCACCTCACAGCAAGAGGCTCTCCAGTTCGATTCCTGGCTGAGATGCCTTCTGTGTGGGGTCTGCATGTGGCGCTAGTTTGGCTCCCTGGGCTAGGGATTGTAGCATGAGTGATGGTGTTGATTGATGTCCTCCCTGCATTTGTGTGGGTTTCCTCCCACATTCCAAAGACACTGCATGTGGAGCGTTTCTCCCAGGGCCTCCACTGAAAACAGGCTCTGTCCCAGTTGGACTTCCCCATAAAATAAATGTTAAATAAATAAATTAATTAAATAAATAAAAAATAAATAAAACTGAGGTCCTGGGAAGGTGCAATACACTTTCAGGGAGGCCTGATATGAAGAATGCCTTTACAAAACTGTATGACCTCAAACCTAGAGGCAAGAGGAGGGGTAGAGGGGACATAAGCAGAAATAGATGAAAGGTTAGCATTAACTGGAGAATATGGCAATCCAACATGGAATAAGTCACACAAATAAGAGAGAACCAGACAGACCCCCACTGAAAAGGGATCCTGGTTATGAGAAAGGCACCAGACAGAAAATCTCTTCCATTTGGACAAATATGATTTCCTGGTAGTGGGTTTCCTGGGCTCTTGCAGAATCCTAAGCACATCCTAAGAAGAGAGGTGCCTAAAAGGAATCAAAACTCTGTCATCCACAGCATCAGTTGAAGAGTTGACAACTTAGGATAGATCAGACACCCCTTGTCTTGTGTGGGAAGGCCCATCCAGTGAGGTAACATGGTGATTGCCCCTGACGCATGTCTTTGTAACATGGGAGGAAACCGGAGCACCCAGAGGAAACCCACAGGAATGCAGAGAGGACATGCAGACTCAGCACAGAAGTCACCACCAAGATTTTGTAGGAGTCTTGCTTGATCTTGAGCAGGACCCTCGGAATCAGAGGAAGGGGAGGGAGGGCATAGAGAAACATCCCCTACCAAGGAAAAGATAGTGTGTCCACCTTTCAATCCAGAGGGCTTAGGACTCTGGCACAAAAAGAGGAAAAAAGGAAGCTGTCTGTTCAAAGGGGAGGCAAAAAGATTTACCTGGGAAGACCTCACCATTGGACAATGTCTAGAAACACATCTCTGTGAAGCATCCATTCATGAGTCTGTGCACTCAAACTTCTTTAAGAGTCTGGCACTATATTTTGCTCTGAAGGAATGTAGAAAGCCTGAAGAGTAACTTGATACTAGAAAGCTAGATCCCTGAACTGAAGAGCATGTTTGCAAAGAAAGTAGGACCGTGTCCCCCCTTTGCTTGTTGATATACCACATCACACTGGTATTGTCTGTGAAGACTAGGAGACACCCAGGAGGAAAGAGGGAATGAAAAGCCTGAAGAGCTAAAAGGAGAGCTCTCATCTCCATTATGTTGATGTGATCTGACCTCTGATGGGGAGGCCGAGATCACAGACCTTCAGGGAACAGAAGGAGGCTCCCCGCTCCCTGTCCTAGGTATCCGAAAAAAAGTTCCTGAGATGGGACTGGAGGTTGAATAGGAAGTGCTAGGTTGGGAGAAAGCTGATGAGCCCACCACTAAAGCTTGAGTTTGAGGCATGGAAGGAAAGGAACTAGGAATTCCAGCGGATGACAGTATTGAAGCCACACTGATTTAAGGAACCACTGTAGTTTTCTCATATGGAACCTGGCAAGAGGCAGCATAGGAGTGGTGGAGGCCATGAATCCAGGAACCCTGAGAAAATCCTTGACTGTGACTAAAGCCAGAGGAAGAAGAGACTAAAAAAGGCAGATAAGAGAGAGGGCTTTGGGTGGAGGCAGAGATGCCAGAATGGAAATGGTTTGGATACTGCAACCGAGAAAAACAAGACCCTTAGAAGGAAACAGGACTGATTTCTGAAAGTTTATGGTAAACCCCAGGCTCTGTAACAGACAAACAGTAAACTGGAGGTGCTCAAGCAGGACCTTGAGGGATGAAGCCTGAATGAGCAGGTTATCTAGATAAGGAAAGATTGGGTTGGGAGGGTGGCCTAATGGTTAAGGTGTTTGCCTTACAAACACAAGGTACAGGGTTTGAATCTCACAAGGGATAATTGGCTAGGCTTAAAATGGCTTGCAAGGGCAGTTAGCCTAGTACTAATCTATGAACCTATGAACCCCTCTCATCGTGCAAAAAGTAATAACAGGAGCAAGGCACTTGGTGAATACCCTTTGGACAGTAGAGATGCCAAAGGGCAAAGCAAAGAACTGAAAATGCAAGGAAGAAACAGAGAAATGTAAAAACTTCTTGAAAACAGGATGAATGAGAATGTGAAGATAGCACCCTTGAAGTCCAGGGATACCAAGAAAGTCTGTGGAAGAAGAAGAGGTAACAGGGTATGAAGGGACAACATCCAAAAAACATCCTGGAATAAAATCCTTTCCCCTTCTGGGCAGAGAGCACAACTTGAATGGTGCCCTGAGTCAAAAGGTCCTGAAAGAAAGGAGGCTGTTCCTGAGGAGGCTGAGGGATGCCCAGAAAAAGGAGGAAGGGATTTCCACACCATGAAATATACCTGGCAGATGTTGGACAAAACCCAAGAGTCTTGAGTGACCCTTAACCAACTGGGAAGGGACAGGAAATGACGAGATAAGGGAAACTGGTCTATGGAAAGGGAAAGAACACTGTCAGAGCCTGGGTTGTCTTTAAAAGGAGGCTTCTGAGAAGTAGAAGTCTGAATAGACTTAGTAGGGGGTGCATGCCTAGGACCTTTTTTACCTTTAGGAGGAGGGCAAAGCTGTCTGCATACAAGATTTGGATGGCTAATGCCTCTGGAATTTAGACACAGGAGATATAAAAATATATTTCTTTTCTTGCAAGGCCTTGCCTTTATCATTGAGGGACTGAAAAAACTCAGCAGCAGGAGAACCAAAAAAGTTCTTATTATCAATCCAACAATTCAGCCTTAATATCATCAGGTAAAGGTAGAAGATGAAGCCAAGAGTAATTGTCTCAAAACAGAACCAATTCAGCAGCCCTAGAGGAAGCATCAGCTGCAGGATAAATACATTTAATAGCATGTTGAGCCACATGAGAGGTTCATAGGTTCATAGGCAGGTACTAGGTTATCGGCCCAAGGGCCTACGTAAGCCTAGCCAATAAGTTTCCCTGGCTTACGCCACCCAAGAAAGTTATTTTCCTGTGCCACTGTCGAGCAGAGACACAGAAGTGATCCCCGGGGTGTACTTCCTATTTCCCATCCACTCATCAAGATTTTTCTTGAAGAGTGCTAATGAAGAACTTTGCTTGACGTAGATGGGTAGCCTGTTCCAGAGTATGGGAAGTCTCTGGGACAAGAATATAACCCTCCAGCATGTCCTATTTATTGTGGTGACATGGTTTAGGTCCCTAGAGCGTGTAGCTCGGAGGGATTGGGATTTCTTTAGGTGTAGCGTGTCCAACAGCTCTGGGTTTGACATAGCTTTATATGTTAGGCAGAGATCAACTCGGAGTAGGCGATATGCTACAGACTAAAGCTGGCGTTTTTTGAGGCGGTCAGTGTAGGGCATTTGTTTGAGGCCAGTAATCCTCTTTGTGAGGTACTTCTGTGGCCTTTCCAGCTGCTGCAGACGTCTTGTGAGGTACTTTCCAAAAGGGGCGTTGTACTCTATAATATAATGGATCTAATGAGTGTCGAGTAGAGGGGAACAATGACCTCTTTTTTCCTGGATGAGAACCCTTTTATGATGAGGTGTGCCACGCAGAAGATACTGTGGCGATGTGACTATCAAAGGACAGACTACTGTCCACCTGGGTCCTAAGGTCTCTTATCACACATTTGGTGTTAAGCAGATTGTTGCCTATGTGGGTAGTTCATGGGTACAGAGTTTTTACCAAAGGGGGTGACACTGCACTTTTTGGCATTGAGCTTGAGGCCATGGCTCTGACACCAGGCATCTGTCTCAGCGAGGCCCTTCTGTAGGATGTCCACATCATTTGGGGACTTGACTATGGCTCCTAGTTTGCAGTCATCTGCGAACTTCATTAGCCAGAGGTCTTCTGTGTTAGCCTGTACTTCAGAGAAGGAGATACCAAACAGGAGAGGTCCCAGGACGGAAACCTGTGGTACTCCACTTGTCACTGCTTTGAGGTCAGATTTGGAATCTGTAACTTTTACAGTGTGGGTTCTGTCAGTGAGCCAGTTGGCAACCCATCTTGTGATGTAGGGATTTATACCTAGTTTAGTGAGTTTAGCTATAATTCCAGAATGGGGGATGGTCAAGATAGGCTGTGTGAACCACCTTACCCTCCTCTACGGCTTTGGTGACTGCCTCAAAGAAGTCGATCAGGTTCAGGAAGCATGATCGGCCTTTCACAAACCTGAACTGGGTGGGATCCAGAGTTTGGAGGTTACCAATGTCTTTGTTTATGAGTTCCATGATGATACGTTCCATGGCCTTGCAGACCAGGCTCATCAGGCTAATAGGTCGATAGTTCCCGGGATCAGTGGTGGATCCCCCTTTGTGGAGTGGGATAACTGTTGCTGTGTGCCATGCAGTTGGCACAAAGCCTGATGCGATGCTACTATTGAACATGGTGCTTAAGTGGGGAGCCAGTTCGTTCTGAAGTTCGTGTAAAACGCAGCCTGGGATGTTGTCCGGTCCCATGGATGCTGTGTTTTTGGCTTTAGAGAGTGTAGCTTTTACCTGCATAGTTGTGATTACAGGGACTCTGCATTCTTACTGTATAGATATGGGCCCTATAGGGAGCGAGGGGGGGAGTAAAGTTAGCACTGAACCTATCTGCCAGGATGTTGGCAATATCAGTTGATTCAGTAATTTTTTTGCCATTGTGCTGTAACTCAGAGCAGATCTGGGTGTTGCCATCGAGATTATTGTCATAGCTATAGAATGCTTTGAAGTTGTCCTTAGAATTAGTGGCACTTTTGTTTTCATAGCTAGCTTTGGAGGATCTTATAAGGGATCTCAGCTTCTTACTGAGGCTGACCAGGGAGCTCCTCCACTCGTGGGATTTTACCCTCTTTTGCAACAGTTTCTTCCTTCTGTTGTACAGTTTGTTTATAGCAGGGGACCACCAGATTGGCTTCCTTTTTTTGGAGGATAGTGTCTTGGGTCTGTTTGGGATAGCACAATCCATGCACTCGTGTAAGTGCTTATAGAGTGCATTTGTGTAGGATTCAGCAGTTGTAACTGTATTGTCCATCTGCATGGGTGTCATGAAGTTCACCACTTCTGTCTTAAGAAGCATGAAGTTGGCTTTGGAGAAATTTTTTACAGTGGTTTCCTTAATGGTGGGTGGGGTGGGATGTGGATATCAAGGGTGATTAGCTTATGGTTGGATCAGACCAACGAGGAGTTGACTTCAGGTGTGGAACACCGGTCACTCATATTGGTAATGACTAGGTCTAGGATACTGTTGCCCCTGGTGGGGGTGTGGATAAGTTGATCCAAGGCATTGGAGTTTATGAATTCTAGAAAGCATTGAGCTAAGGAGTTGGTACACAAGTAGTTTTCCCAGTTAATGGTGGTGTAGTTGAAGTTGCCCATTATTAGGGTGTTTGGTTGAACCCTAATATTTTCCAGTACATCAAGAAAACAGGAGTGGGAATCCTGGGGCATGGTGGGGGATCTGTAGCAAGCTACAATTTGGATTGCAGTTTTGCCCAGAGTTAGTTGCACTTGGATAACCTCGGATGCATTATGCTGAGCAACTAGCCTGGAGGTGTGGATATCCTTAATGAATATGGACACACCTCCACCTTTGGTGTTTCGTTCCAGGTTATATGGCTGAAAAGTGTGGTATGAGTTATAGCCTGGTAGTGCAGGGGTGCTCTCTGGAGCCTTGAACCAGATCTCAGTCACTGCACAGATATCGATGTTCTCCATTTTAAGGAGTGCCTCGAGTGAGTGCATTTTGAGATTTAGACTTCTGGCATTGAGTAGCATTACCCTCAGTTTTTGCTTGCCTGTTCCTGTTACGGTGGTGAATTTGTTATTTGAACCTTGCCTAAAAAAAGGCACTATAGGGGCAGCAAGGGCCTTAGCCAGTATATGGAATCCCAGGGGCAACAGGTGCAGGCCATCTGTAGCAACGCATCGTGGTCTGTCGACCATGTCATCTCAAGCAGACAGATACTGGATCCCCTTAGAATGACACCAGAAGCTTAGCCAATTGTTGAAGTCAATCATTTTGTCCTTGTACTGCGGTATCATTCTGGGTGATGGCAGAATGCTACTCAGGGCTAGGGTCATACCTGCCTGGGCTACAAGATCGACAAGCTCTTCCATGTCTCTTTTCATGTAGTCCAGGGAGGTACATCTCAGGTCATTCACACCAACATGGACAATGACAGAGTCATATTTGTACTTGTTGTGGAGTGATCTGAGTGCGTGGGTTATGTGGCAGATCCTGGCACCCGACAGGCAGCTGACAGTAACCTTCTCCTTATTTAGCCTGGTGAGTGGGACATCAGTGTTCCTGACTATAGAGTCACCTTTGACAAGTGTGTTGGGTACGTTGTTTTGCCTTATTAGCTGTGGTTGAGTGGCACACTGAGTCTGTGGGCTATGTGTCATTTGGGTTGTGTTGGGGGATGGAGGTTGCTTGCGTTTCTGCTTTGGAGGTCTCTGTTGCTTAGACAGATTATTATTGAGAGCCTCCGCGAATGTTTTTGTGTTACTATGTGTGGATTTTGGTGGTGTAGATTTAGTGAGACTATGTGATGAGTGTGGTGTGGTGCGAATGTTTACCTTCTTCTCATGACTGTCAAGTTCAGTCTTGGTTGGAGAGAGCTTTACCTCCAGTTTGACTAGATAAGTGCATCTCTCAAAGGTTGTAGTGTTGGGTGGTAGGAGGAGAGGGTTGTCTGTGCACATGAGGCAATTTCTACATTGCCTCAAGATGCGCCGATTCATCAGATAGACAGGAGAGAACACTGGGAGCTGACCCTTGGACATGCCTGAATAAAAAACTATTTTCCTCTAGATAAGTGAGGAAAGTGAGTACAAGAGCTGTTTTTCTCTAAGCAAGTGTGAAAAGTAAGTACAAAAACTGTTTTCCTCTAGGTAATGAAGAAGGCTGAGTGCTGTAGTAATTAGTAGTTTATTTAGTGCTTACAAGTTCTGAACAAGTGCTGAGCACGAATAAGCAAATTTAAGTGTTAAAACTAAGAATCTGTATCTGCACTTGACAAGTTACAGGACAGAAACAAGTGCAAATGCAGGCTTTCAAATCAGAAAGTTGAGAGAGATGGAAGAGATTGCCCAAAAGGCCAATAACTACAATTTCTGGTCCAGAACCACTCCTTATGTGGTAGACAGGTTACATAGTGCTTACCACTCCCACTGATAAGTTAGAAGGCTTCCCTCCAACACAGAAAGACTTGGGGGGCTCAGAACCTTACATACAGTCCTAGATACAGCAAATCTGTATCTGGAACACTAGTTACAAGAAAGGTAGGAAACAGGCTTACAGTTTTTTTTTTGTTACAGAAAAGTAGCAAAAACAGTAGTAAAAACAATTCACATGTAGTGCAAGCTAGCGCACGAGTATGTAGCAATATTAGACCAAACACAGTTTAAAAATGCAATTAAATTAAAAAGGACTAAAAGCAAGTGCAGAAAAAGTTTATTAGGTAGAATGTGGTAAAGAGATGGGACTGGGGGAGTGTCCAAGATCAAATCTACAGTGGGGCGGGCTACTGCAAAAGCCACCAAATTTAAACTACAAGCCAGAAATAGGGTGGGTGGGACAAAAACAGAGATCTAAGCAACAAACTCTAAAACCAAAAAAATATACTCAGCTCTGTATATTTGCAGATAGAGTGGAAAGAAGTCTCTCAGAACAGGGAGACAATAGTTTCAACAGAGATCTAAGCAACAATTAAACTCTAAAACCAAAAAAAATATACTCAGCTCTATATATTTGCAGATAGATTGGAAAGCAGTCACAAAGAACAGGGAGACAACAGTTTCAAAAACTCTAAAACCAAAAAAATATACTCAGCTCTGTATATTTGCAGATGGATTCGAAGGCAGTCTCTCAGAACACAGGTTCCAGCAACTTAAAGGAACCCAGTAAAGAAAGGCCCAAACATTCCCTTCTAAATCAGGGAGGTCAGAGATTGCTTAAAAAGCTTGAGAAAGAAGGGCTAAAACATATCTGGTCATACGAGTCTGATAATTAATATCCCAAAAAGCCAGGGTTGCAGCAGTATATACCTTTTACCTAGATGTTCAATGGCTCTGCTATCTTTATCAGAAGAAAATAGTTTAGTGGATGGCAAAACTTTAGAAGGTGTCAGAAGAGACAGACACTACAGAAAGATCAGCAGAAGGACAACTGTATAAAAACTTACACTCATCGGGCACATTATAAAATCTCACAGGTTTCTTAGGAGCTGGAGGTTGAGAATCAGAGGCTACAGAAAAGGTATCTAAGAGGAAAAGACTGGAGGTACAGCACAGGGTTTGGGAGACTCCATCTGGAGGAGTTCATAGTACCTCTTTTGAATATCAGAAACCTAAAAGCAGTCACATTTGAAATATTCTATAATGCAAGAAATACACTCCCTAAAAGAGAGTTCTTCTAAGGGAGAGTCTAGACTAATAGAATCTTACTCCACAGAGCCATAATCCAATGGAGAAGGGACTTGAGAAGAATATGCCACAGACTCTTCCCCAGAATCCAAATCCTCTTCAGAAGATTCCTGCTCTGCGGATCTCTTACGATGAGCAGATGACCAGGGAGAAGCAGGCACAGAAATTACTTGAGGAGGTTTTAAGGCCAATACGGCAAAAACGACACCTGGGTAAAAATCCTGCCATTCACATTGAGTATCTTTATCAACAGGGGAAATATGCTTGTTTTTCTTTTGAGGGATGTCTGACTGAAAAAACTCTAGGAGGTTCAGACCCTTGCTGACACTCAACCAATGTAATAGGAATCTTCTCCCAAACTAGGATTTATGATATCCCCCTCAGTCCCTCAGATATAATCAGCTGAAGTTCCCCCTTCAACGTCAGGAGCATACATTGGCAAAGCCTCTGAGGACATTCAAGAAGCTGGATCTATACCAGCCTGTGACAGGGTCACTGCAGAGAAATCAGAGACAGCAACCAGACGATCCTCTGGGCTTTCACCAGCCTTAACAGAGATGTCTGTGGGTGGCAGGACAGCAGCTGAATCAGATCTGAGCTTTTTGGCCTTTTTCTTGGCTGTCAACAGACCTTCGTAACAGGAAGATGCTGCCATAGCACCATGCACCAAAAATTTAAGACGATTCGCTAGGTAAATTGGCAAGGAGGAGAGTTAACTACATAGGGTCTTACAGACAATCATTTGGCATATAGAACACTGTGTATGGTTGTGAGAAGCACACAAAAAGAAGAGACACTGCTCATGAAGATCTTTATGGGGAATTTGCCTCCAACATTGATATTTTCCCTTTCTGGATGATATGTAAGCACA